>NW_021703784.1:83931858-84109839 GCF_005190385.1 Monodon monoceros | reverse complement strand
TTATTACTACCATCACCACCATCACTTCACCACCACCACCACCACCACTATTACTACCATCACCACCATCACTTCACCACCTCCACCACCATTATTACTACCATCACCACCATTACCACCACCACCACCACCACCATCATTATTACTACCATCACCACCACCACCACCACCCCAACCCCATTATCATAGACACAGCAGCTAACCACCAGTGCTTAGTACACGCCAAACCTAATGCCATTTAATTGTCACCACAACCTTATAAAAAGTTCATTCCCATTTTACAGATAAGGAAACCGAGGCTCAGGAATGTCAGATGACTCATCCAAGGTCGCATCTTCATTTTACTTAAAGGAAATCTTTCTTGCCATTAAGAGATATAGAGATAGAAAATTTTGATCCCATTCTGATCTTGATCTAGCAAAAATACTAAGTCATTTGAGTCTTAATTAATTAGTTTTCACTCGATTTTATCTCAGTCAGTTTCTTTTAAGAAGGAAGATCTCCTTCAGAAGCTTTTGTTAGACCTGTGGAGGTAGAGAAGAAGTACCTAAGGTAAAAGGTGGAGAATGTTGATTCTCATAACTCACTGAAAAATTAGTCTCTTAGAATGAGGCAACTTTTTTGTTTTTAATTTTATTGAAGTACAGTTGATTTACAATGTTGTGTTAATTACTCCTGTACAGCAAAGTGACTCAGTTATTCATATACATATATTTTTTTTCATATTCTTTCCATTATGGTTTATCCCAGGTTATTGAATATAGCTCCCTGAGCTATACAGTAGGACCTCGTTGTTTAAGAATGAGTCAACTTTAAAACTCAGGTCTTGATTACTTACTAGAAAATTCTAGATTTCCATAGGACTATGACTTCATTCCTTAGAATATCATTGTGAGATAGCTGTATGTCCTTCCTGGAAATAAACACCATTCTCTATTTACAGCACCTGAAGGTTTATCCAGTGACCATAGTCCACACAAGCCACTTTTTGGTTTGCTGGCCCAACTCACAAGTTATAATTCTTTCTGTCAATATTGCATCTAGATCCTCAAAGGTTCCCATAATTTTGCTATGTGACCCCTACCTCCCATGCCCATGACTGACTGGACCAGGTGCCAGACACCCGATGCAAGTTGGGCCAATCAGTGTCTTTTGTCTAGAAACTTGGGATTGGAGTATGGCTGAACCTGTAAAGCACATAGTTGGAAGCTGTGGGGTAGCCATGTACCTCCGTGTGGGTGAAGAAACAAAAGAAAGAAGAATAAGGCAAAAGCTGAGAGAAAGGCAGAAAAACTTCAGTTCTGACACTTTTTCGGTTCCTCGTTCTAGTTCATTCTTAACACCTGACTGTGTTCTTGCATGACTTGTGTGATGCACCCTGATGTCCTTTCATAAACCCCCTTTCTTCTGCCTGTGTTAGCTTTAGCTGGTTTCTGTTGCAACCAAAAAACTTGATGAATATAGGAGGGCATCTGTCTATTTTACAAAAGAGTAAACAGGGGCTTAAATGGCTGGGATGTGCCTCTTACCAGGTCTTCAATTCAGGACTTATGACTCTAAATCTCAGGGCTTCTGATTCTAAGTTCCATGCTCTTTTCACTACCTGGCCTCACCTACAACCCCTCCGCCCATCATCCAACTGTCCCGAGAGAATACAATTATTTCTTCTCACTGATGATTTGCCTACAGTTGCATGGCAATCCAACTGAGTGGCAGGTCTTCTGAGTCCCGTCTTCCCAGGCCTTCTCCAAAAAGCCCCTTTCTGCCTGAACATGCCTCACAGTCTATTTCAAAGGCAAACCTTTCAGCTGGCAAATGGTAATAGCTGCCTCTCTTCAAAACACCCAAAGGGTGAAACTTCTGGGCTCCAACACACAGGCTCGAGGCTCCAGCCAAGTCTGGATGGGGCTTAGCGTCAGTTCCTACAGAAAAGGGAATAGGTACTGTGCTTGGATGTGAGGCCAGGCCCAAAACCATTTTAGGGCTGGATGCCGCTTCCCCACCACAGTAGACTGCTGTTTTGGAAGGCCTTGTGTGTGTGTGTGAGAAAGACACTTGAACTGAACTTCACTGGGAGAGGATGTGGTGAGAGAGGGGGGGAGAAGAGAGAAAAGAGGAGACCTCTTGAGTGAGTGTATGTGAGGTGGAAGGAAAAAAGGCGCAGATATGAATCTACCATGATACAAAGGGAAATAAGAGCCTTCTAACACCAATCAATCAGAAATTTAAGGGTACCTTACTGGAGACATTACATGGACTCAGCACGGAGGAAAAGCCCCAAATGAGCCAGACCTGCTCTCTCTCCTCAAAACGATTATGCCCTATACTGGGGTTGGCAGATTAGTTGCCTTTATTATTTCCAGAAATATTTAGTAAGCACCTCCATGGACCAGGAACCACTCAGTAATGGGAATGCAACAGCGAAAAAAGACAGACTAGTGTTTTCTTATCATTGAGGAGGTGAGTCGAGGATGCAGGGTAAGTTCAATGAGGTGAACAGGAAGGTCTGCCTGAAGAGATGACATCTGAGCCAAACTTGCAAAAATATGAGAGAAAATCTTTCAGAAAAAAGTGGGCACAGCACGTGTAAAGGTTTGAGATGAGAATATTCTCGGCGTGTTTGAGGAACAGAAAGGCCAGTGTGGCTGGAGTGGAGTGAGTGAGAAATAAGTGGTTAGGAAATGAGGTTGTAAAGGAGGGTAAGGTCTAGCTCTTGTGTGACCTGGCAGGCTATGGTAGGAAATTTGGATTTTATGCTGATTGCAGTAGGATGATTTTGGTAGGTTTCCCTTCATTTTCCAGATACATGCACCCCAATGTTCATAGCAGTACTATAGCCAAAATATGGAAGCATCCTAAATGTCCATCAACAGATGAACGGATAAAGAAGATGTGGTGTATATATACACAATGGAATACTACTCAGCCATAAAAAAGAATAAAATAATGCCATTTGCAGCAACATGAACGGACCTAGTGATTATCATACTAAGTGAAGTAAGTTAGAAAGGGAAACACAAATACTGTATGATATGACTTATATGTGGAATATAAAATGTGACACAAATGAACTTGTTTACAAAACAGAAAGAGACTCACAGACATAGAAAACAAATTTATGGTTACCAAAGGAGAAAGGGGGTGAGGGAGGGATAAATTAAGAGTTTGGGATTAGCAGATACAAACTACTATATATAAAATAGGTAAACAACTAGGTCCTATTGTATAGCACAGGGAACTATATTCAATATCCTGTAATAAACCATAATGGAAAAGAATATGAAAAAGAATCTATATATGTATAACTGAATTACTTTGCTGTACACCAGAAACTAACATAACATTGTAAATCAAATATACTTCAATAAAAAAAGAAATAGAGTGTGCAAATATTAATATTGACCAAATAAATAAGGTCTTATTTTCAACACATTGTTACAAATCCCAATAAAGTACAGTCTCTCTTTTTGTATATCTTTGTATTGAAAGAGGGCTGGAAGCATATGGGGTGAGATTATTGGTGATTTTTTTCCGAACAAGGCAATGAAGATTTAATGGAAGGATACATATGCACGAAAGGAAGGTAGAAATCTTTAAAAAAAACTTTTAATTATAGAAAATTTCAATCATAAATATAAATAAACAGATAGCGAATTCCCATGTACACATCACCCAGCTTCAACAATTATCAAGTCATGGTCTATTTTATCTGTCTGCACCTCCTACTTCCTTCCTCGTCACTGGATTATCTTGAAACAAATCCCAGACATCATGGCTTTTTATCTGTAAATATTTCAGAATGTGTCTCTAAAAGATAAAAGCTCTTTAAAATAACATAACCACAATATTATTATTACATTATGGGTGATTTAAAATTGTCTCAACTAGACGTTTGTATGCGCATTATAAATAAATATATATATATAACTTTTGAATCATAAAACGATCATATTTTAGAAACATATTAAGATGCAGTAAGCATAACTGGTGTCTTCAGGTGTGTGCACAAAGTTGCACACACACATGCTGAGTGGCTTCCCCTCATCTCTAGGGAAACGCCCTGGTCCCGAGGGCAGTCTCTACCACACGCTGGTTGGAGCTGTTCTGCCTGCAGTAGAACTGGAAGGGAAATCCTGCCCATCTTCATCCCAGTCTGTGAGAAATGGGGCTGAGGGTGATCTGGTCCGATCTTACAAGTGCTGTGAGTGGTCCGGACAGGCGGCCTCTGGAAAGGGATGCGCAGGAGGCTGTCAAACCTGAGAAGCAGGAGGCAGGACCACCAGGTGACATCCTGAGAGAAGGTCCAGTCAGCCTCTCTTCTGCCAGCCAGCTGATGCCCCAGCATCTGCCATCTAAACTTGTAAAGGCTTATCAGTCACTCTTGTTGCTCGGTCAATGAATTGAGAAGATCATTCTTCCCCAGCAAGTTTGGCTCAGGTGGATGTGGAGGAGGAAAATTCTCAGGAAAAACCAGAGGGAAAACCCAGAAAGAGGCTGTACCTAAGACCTCGTTGGCTTTTGTTCCAATTGTACCAAATCTGGCTTCTCAGTAGCAACCACTGCCCCTTTCCCAGGCCAGATGGGGCCATGCCAGTGACAGTTGGCACTTGGCAAGACATGGCTTGCTCTTATTCAAGAGTGGAAAACTTTCTTTATTCCGGCCTAGTCTTGTGGAGGAGGGGAACCCCCAGAACAGGGGGTCATGTATCTCCACCGACAAATCAACCAACAGTGGCATATGCATTGCCTCATCTCATGGAGAAACTGCCCCATGTCCCATGACCGGAGCTTGCTCCCCTCTACGTTGTATTCATGGTGACCCTGTGCTAGGCAGAGGTGGGTGACGTCTGCGGGATGCACAGGAATGATGGGCATTCTATCGATTTCTCAGATACGTCTCATCTTTCTCACTCCCCGCTCTTTCTATCTTCTTTTAACTTCTGTTTTCCCCCTGACTTGTCTCCCTTTCACTTTCCCCCTTTCCTCCTCACATCCTCATTGTTCATCATCTCCCCAGTTTCCCTTCATTCCTACCTCTCAGCTGGCTTCCCCTCCCACCAACCACGTTTATGCCTTTTCTTGAAACTTCAGTCTCGCTCCCACCACCTTGGTCTGCCCGTCTGCCACCTTGTCAGCCGGGTTTTGTCCCTTTCTCTTTCCCCACCCACAGAGTGTTGGCCCCTGGCGGCCTGGTTTAGGTCTTTCATGTGTTTCCATTCTCATCGCACGCAACCTGGAAACTAACCTTCAGAGCAGAGGATGGCTCTAGGGCACAGCCTGTTTTACGCTTCTCTCTTCCCTCAGGAAGCCAGGACAGGCTTCTCTGGTCCTTTGCTGGGGAAAAAGGCAGAATGACCGGAAGTTAGCTCATGGGATAAACACGGAGGGCACAGAATATACTATACAGTCCCCATCTCCACGGGGAGAGAGATGGAAGACAAAGAAAGTCCCAGTTTTGTATAGAGCAGTCACTGGGAGAAGGGTGATTTCAGGATGTCTCAGTGACTTCCGTGCTGTAGGAATGGCTATTGCCACTTAGTGATAAAGAACCTGAGGATCAGAGAGGTTAAGTGTGGCCTGCCTATAGTCACACAGCAGTGGAGCCAGTGACGGAACCTTGTCTGATGCCAAAGCCCTTGTTCTTTCTACTGCAATGAGGGCCTCTGTGGACTGAGGAAACCGGGTTACTGGCCTGCCTTTTCCTGTCTTAACCATTCGAGAAAGTCACTTACCATCCAACACCTCAGCATTTGTTTCTCTCTTTCCTGCCCTTTACTCATTTGCATCTCATTTCCTCTAGAAAAGTTTATGGTGTAAATGTCTTCACCTTCTCTCCCATGCCTTTCTCCACCCACGACTCAGTGATGTCACCAGTACTTTGGGCAGTCTGCAAAACCTCCCTGCTACGTGGAGTTTCGGAATTCTAGCTGATTGGAGTCAGAATCAAAGTTTCCCTTCCCTGTGGGATGCTTATAGAAACCTGGGCTCAGGATTTCAGCGTCTGCCTCAAGTTAAAAGGACACCTAGGATCAGGCTAATACATGCAAGTCGGATGGAGGCTCAGAAGTATCAAGCTCTCCCCAACATTCCCAGGGACGCTTCCCCCACCAACAAACTAGCTGATGGCACAAGCATGTAGTTCTGCCTACAGCACTCCATTCAGATCTGTTCTGCTTTTATTGACAAGGTAGTGCCTCTGCAACGCTGAAAATAATTTTGGTAAAAAGAAAAAAAGATTCATCTAAATCCCAATCTTTTTGTTATTAAAAGTTATTTTTGTTTTTGATATTTCTTTTTAGTTTTTGTTTGTTTGTTTTTGCAGTACGCGGGCCTCTCACTGTTGTGGCCTCTCCCGTTGGGGAGCACAGGTTCCGGACGCGCAGGCTCAGCGGCCATGGCTCACGGGCCCAGCCGCTCCGCGGCATGTGGGATCTTCCCGGACCGGGGCACGAACCCGTGTCCCCTGCATCGGCAGGCAGACTCCCAACCACTGCGCCACCAGGGAAGCCTATTTTTAGTTTTTGATCACACGTGCTCAGACTTTCTTTTTCCTACACTGTTTGCCATCACGGTGTACACACCATTTTCTCTTCTGCTTTGTTCCCTTGGCACTGAATTCTCTAGTGCTCATTTTTCAACGAGAGTTCCAGAATTACTCTTTTAAAATTATATCTAGCATTCCATTGATTGGATGTAGCATAATTTATTAAACTATTTCCTTGCTGATGTCCATGTAAGTTGCTTTGTCTGGTCACAATTATATCAAACATTCTAATGGAAATTCTTATGCATGTTGCTTTTTGCTTCCATCAAATTTTTCCTCAGAAAATTTATCAGGAATGGGAATTGGTACTTGCTAGCTGTGTGACCTTGGACAAACTACTTCATCTCTCTAAGCCCCAATTTCCTCAAATGTAAAACAAAGCTAATATAATGCTTAATCCATAGGGTTGTGGTGAGGACTGAATAAAATAATGGAATAAAATAAAATAACATACATTCCATATATCTTAGCTGGTACTAGTACTACTGCTGCTGTAACTGCTACTGCTACTAACACTATTTTTTCTGTACCTTTAGACTCAGCTGACTCAACATCATGTGGTTGAAACCCAGAATATTTTCTTAGAGGCAAACACAGCCTGCTTTGCAATCATCCAACAGGTCAAATTATTTTAGAACTTCTTATTTCATACACACCTCTCAGCCCTGCCACCTGTTCCTTACACACATCTCCTGTCTGTCCTGAGTCTGAGACTTTAGTCAAATCTCTGTCCTTACTTGATTTTTTTCTTAACATCTTTATTGGAGTATAATTGCTTTACAATTGTGTGTTAGTTTCTGCTTTATAACAAAGTGAATCAGCTATACATATACATATATCCCCATATCCCCTCCCTCCCACCCTCCCTATCCCACCCCTCTAGGTGGTCACAAAGCACCGAGCTGATCTCCCTGTGCTATGCGGCTGCTTCCCACTAGCTATCTATTTTACATTTGGTAGTGTGTATATGTCCATGCCACTCTCTCACTTCGTCCCAGCTTACCCTTCCCCCTCCCCGTGTCCTCAAGTCCATTCTCCATGTCTGAGTCTTTATTCCTGTCCTGCCCCTAGGTTCTTCATAACCATTTTTTTTTGTTAGATTCCATATATATGTGTTAGCATATGGTATTTGTTTTTCTCTTTCTGACTTACTTCACTCTGCATGACAGTCTCTAAGTCCATCCACCTCACTACAAATAACTCAGTTTCGTTTCTTTTTAGGGCCAAGTAATATTACATAGTATATATGTGCCACATCTTCTTTAACCATTCATCTGTCGATGGACACTTAGGTTGCTTCCATGTCCTGGCTATTGTAAATAGAGCTGCAATGAACATCGTGGTACATGACTTTTTTTGAATTATGGTTTTCTCAGGGTATATGCCCAGTAGTGGGATTGCTGGGTCATATGGTAGTTCTATTTTTAGTTTTTTAAGGAACCTCCATACTGTTCTCCATAGTGGCTGTATCAATTTCCATTCCCACCAACAGTGCACCAGGGTACCCTTTTCTCCACACCCTCTCCATCCTTTATTGTTTGTAGGCTCTTTAAAGACCTTTGTGAGACCTTGGCCCTCTTAACTTTGGAAAGCATACTCCAGATCACAACAGGCATATTAAAACATTCCTGTCCCTCCATATCCTGCAGGAAATATAACATAGGAGCAGTAGACTAGTAGATGTAATGTGAGGTTCTGTATTAAATTAAATACTTAATAATTTTGATTTTGTGGCTTGGGTTAAGATTTAGGGGTCTAATGAATAATGTCTTTCATATTCCTTCCTGAGTTCAGAACTAAAGAAGAAATATATTCAGGAGACAGATAGATGGAGATCAAGATAGCAGCTTTATTACTAGGAAAAGCTGAAGAAAAGAATCTGTTTTAAATATGTGGTCAGAGAGAGCTTTCTAACACTGCCCTCTGAAGCAAACTTGCAGCATACCCTCCAAAAACCTTCAGGCTTCCTCCACTTGCCACAGAGTGGATGGAAGCCCAGAATGGTCCCTCGCTGCAGGGTCTGAAAGAGGGGAAGAGGGAGGGGCTGAGTGGAGAATATTTGGTTTTTCTCCAAACTCACTGGCCAGAAAAGAGAGGGTAAAGGATGATTAGAGAGGCCAGGAGTATTTTTAGCTGAAATTCCTCCACATGAAAATATCGAGCCATTTGCAGCAACGTGGATGGACCTAGAGATTATCACACTAAATGAAGGAAGTCAGAGAAAGACAAATACCATATGATATCACTTATATGTGGAAACCAAAATACAACACAAATGAACATATCTATAAAACAGAAACAGACTCACAGACATAGAAAACAAACTTATGGTTACCAAAGGGGAAGCAGGGGGAGGGATAAGTTAGGAATTTGGGATTAACAGATACAAACTATGACACATAAAACAGATAAACAACAAGGACCTACTGTATAGCACAGGGAACTATATTCAATATTTTGTAATAGCTTATAATGGAAAAGAATGTGAAAAAGGACATATATGTGTATATATATATATATATATATATATATATATATATATGAATCACTTTGTTGTACACCTGAAACATTGTAAATCAACTACACTTCAATTTAAAAAAAAAAGAAAGAAACTATTGGGCCAGGGAATGACAGGTTTCTTTCTGGACCCAATATTTGGGTCTCATTATGTCCAGCTGACCTTCTGGACATAATGAGAACAGGTTCCATCTCACCATTTGCACCTTGTGTTGTATGTCTCACATACAACATGTGCTTATGACCACATGGTTAGACCCACTCTCTCCTGCCTTCTCTCCTGACCTTCCCCTTAGCCCCTGGCCTAGTGCAGGCGCCCCTAACATGGGGATGCAGCTCTGACATTCATGGCTTTTGATTCATGTTTTCACTTTGCTTTCCTGTCAATGTGTAATTCTGTCCACCATAGAATAAGATTAGGTCAGAAGCAAAAACAACAAACAAACAAAAACAAAAAATAGAAAACCAAAAACAAACAAATAAACAAAACAAAACAATCCCAGTTCAAATTGGCCCAATTTACATCTGGGAAGCTTATTATTTCGCATTACAACAAGGGAAAATGCTAATGTGGTATTAACAATGACTCAGTGATATTGAAACAAGTTTCCTTCTGCTCTGTCATCCCAGAATTTAGGCTTCATCCTAAAATTGGTCCCACCTGTGTTCCTAAGATCGATGCTGAAATTCCAGGCATCCCGTCCAGGAACCACCGCATCGAGAAAAAGAGAAGAGACCAAGCTGTCCCTGCTTTACTATTTTAGACGAGAAATCTTTCCTAAAATCCCCCTCACACTGTATTGGCCACTGTGAAACCAATCTCGAAGCAAGAGGCTAGAACCACCATTACTGTTTTAGACCTACTCATGGAGTTACGACCAGATAAGGTAGATACCCCAACAAAATCGGGCTCTGACAAAAGGAAAAGGAGAGAACAGATGTTGGGTAGGCAGCCAGACATGTCGTGCATCACTAGACATTTGTTTCAGTGGCTATGATTTTAAAGAACCAGTTTCCTTCTATTTCTCTGTTCTCATCTCTGAACCTCTTTCCTCATCAGTCCTCTGCACCTTGCAAGGCTGCTGTGATGATCAAGTGAGATATCGTGTAAACTACAAAGTGCTGTGTAAACCTTGCTCCTGATGAGCATGGTGATCATGAATGTGAGCTTTTCCACCACCACTGAGATGCAACTCATCGCAGACTTGAGCTGTTGTTTGCCAAGTTGGGGTAGTCCTTATAAGACTGAGAAGTGGAAACATCTCACCATTGGGAAGAAAGTTCCTCTTTGACCTCCAAATAGAATGAAAAACTGGAAATAAAAAGCTAAAGCAGGTTAAACGACAAACACATGAAAAGATGCTCCATGTCACTAACCATTAGGGAAATGCAAATCAAAATCACAGTGAGACGTCACCTTAAACCCACTAGGATGGCTACTACAACAAGTGCTGGCAAGGATGTGGGGACTTTGCAACCCTCACACAGTGTTGGTGGGAAGGTAAAATGATGCAGCCACGATGGAAAACGGTATGGTGATTCCTCAAAAAACTCAAAATAGAATTACCATATGACCTAGCCATTCCACTCCTGGTTGTATAAGTAAAAGACTTGAAAGCAAGATCTTGAAGAAATATTTGCATACCCATGTTCATAGCAGCACCATTCACAATAGCTAAAAGGTGGAAGCAACGCAAGTGTCCAATGGATGAATGGATAAGCAAAATGTGGTAGATGCATACAATGAAACATTTTTCCCCCTTAAAAAGAAGGGAAGCTGTCACGTGCTGTGACGTGAATGAACTCTGAAACCATTAAGCTGAGTGGAATAAGCCAATCATGGAAAGACAAATACTGTATGCTTCCACTTACGTGAGGCACCTAGAGTCGTCAAACTCATAGAGGCAGAAAGTAGAATGGCGGTTGCCGGCGGGGTGGGGGTGGGGGAGGAAGGGGGAATGGGCACTTGTTGTTTAGTGGGTAAAGAGTTTAAGTTTGGCAAGATGGAAAAGTCCTGGAGATTGGCTATATAACAATGCAAAGACACTTAATGCCATTGAGCTGTCCATTTATAAAGGGTTAAGATGCTAAAATTCATGTTATGCGTTTTTTACCACAGTAAAAGTTTTTCAAAATTAAAGTTTCAGAATATGCAGTGCTGGATAGTACAGAGTGAAATAGGCACTCACCCCCAACCCATAAAGAGTTGATGGGACTTCAAATGGGCTTAGTTTTTGTGGATGGTGGTTTGGTAACATCTGTCAAAATGAAAGGCAGAAGAGGGAGGAGGTCTATGGGACCTAAAAGAAGGGCCATTATATAATAGGCCCAAGTGGGACCCCAAGAACAGGAGTAGAGTCAGTGTCCAGAGACTGCCCAGCCTCTGCCCAGCACATGCCATTCGCAGCCAACATTAGGAAACTGAGCTAACCATCCCTTCTCAGTTGGGTGACCCATTCTACTGCAAAGGCCTCTACTTGCTATCCTTCTCCTGGTCATCAGGTAAAGGTTTTTTTAACCTGTCATTTGCTGATCATCTGGATAGAACTGTCATCTACCTATGCCCCAAGATTTTGCTAAACCCTGTCTTTATAATCCGTACTAGGCAGGGTTCACTAACCAACAAATAATCTCAACACTTTAGTGGTTTAACACAATAGGACTTTATTTTGTTCTTATACGAGGTTCAATGCAGATGTTCTTGGTGGAGCAGCATTCCCGGGCAGTTCTCCTTCAAACAGTGACTCAGATATCCAGGTTTCTTGCCTCTGGTGGCTTGGCCATGCCTTAAAGCCCTCACAGAGTCTTCCACTTGGGCCTCTGCATTCAGCCAGACAGCAGAAGCTGCAGGGGTCGTTTTAGGGGCCAGGCTTGAAAGTGGCAAACATCATTGCCACCCATATTCTCTTGCCAAGAGGCAGGCAGTCCAGAGCCAGGGGAACTCCAGAAGCAGTTTGACCAGGCTCCATGCTGTTTCTCTGTTCTTCTCTTGGTTCTCCTCTGCTCTGTGTTGACGCTGCCCTCTTCATGGCCGTTCTCATGGCTACAAGATGGCTGCCAGCTGCATCCAGGGAACAGGTTGTTCACGTTGAAAGGGAGAGAGGAAAAAGAAGTTTCTCTCTCCCAGAAGCCCAGAGCAAATCTCTCCTCACATCTCACTGATGTGAAGTGGCTTAGGGCCGCCCAATCCTGAACCAATCAATGACAGGTGAACTACTATGAAGGGTATAAAGTAATTGCATAATCTACATGCAAGGTAGAGAGTCAACAATAGTGACTCCTGGCAGGTTTGGGCCAGCCTGTGGAAAATATTGAATCTCAACCTCAGGAATCTGTATATAAAGTAAAAGACATGGGGAACCATTGATTGTTCTTCCAGGAGGGGAGCAGATAGAACTAAGTTCAGGGCATAATTATTTGCATGTGTAGATCGGAAATAATCAAGCAGAGGGGAGTGGATGTGGAAGGGCCACGTGCCCGCTGCCACCATGTCTTCTTCTCCCCGCATCAATAATGGCTCCCAGAAGAAAAGCTGCATTCACATCAGGTAGAAATGACTGACGAGGTATGAAGCCAGTGGGAATGGAAAGGAGATCTTTGGTGGAAGAAACAATACAGAAAGAATTGACAAGATGACAGTAGATGGGGAAAGAAAACTCTTCAGTGATTCTGAAGTTGTAAATTTGGATGATTTTAATGTGTAGTGCCATGGATAGAAATACGGTCATCTAGGAGAATCAGTGAGGGGATTTTGAATCTGTAAATCAGATGGATGACTAATAATAATGATAAAAATAAAATGATGCTAGTAATAAAGTAAAAATAATTAATAATAAAATTAGCATATATTGAGCAGTTAATATGTGTCAGTATTTCCTAAGGTACTTACTTAATATTTGCTAAGATGTCTCCTGTTGCTCTGATACATACGTATGCTTTCATTTACTCCTTACAACAATCCTATTATCACCCCCATCTCGTAGAGGAAGAAACTGAGGAATATAGTGGCAAAAGTACACAATTCAAGGTCATATAACTGGTACGTGGATAAGGTAGGATCAAGCCCAGACTATCTGACTCAGGACCCTATTCTTTCAGTCATTATAACAATAGCTAATATTTATTAAGCACCTACTATATGATAGTACTCTACGTATAGTCTCTTTAATGCTTACGAGTCAACCTATAAAATCGGTTTCATAGATGAGGAAGCTGAGGTACGGCAAGGGTAAAAGACTTGCCCAGAGCAACCCAGCTAGTAAGTGGCAGAGGTGGGATTCAAACTGCAGTAGGCATAGCCCTAAAACACATGTTCTTTCCACGATGCGATGAAAAAGACAAATGCATCCTAGGACTGCAGGATCTATACCCTTTGTCTCATCAATGATGATTTAAACTTCTAGGTTGGGGACCAAGCCTCACATATCTGGGGTACACCCTTGGTGAGTACAGGACCTGGCACATAGATGTCCAGAACCAATAGAATTGTGAAGTCTCTGGAAATCTCTGCCTACAAAGAAAAAGCTGAAACTATGGTGGAAGGATTCTGACCAATGGAGGCATGAAATTCAAGGAGGTGGAAGAGCAGGGTCAGACAGTCCTGAGTCCAATTGCATTTGCTGGAGAGCCTTGGGCAAATTGCTTAACCTCTGAGCTTCCATGTCATCACCTGTAAAATGGGGATAATAATAGCGGTACCTCACTCTGGGGAGCAATCTAACGACGACTACCCATTATAAGAGGAAGCAAGTGAACATTTGGCTCCTAGCCCTAGTAAACGCTCATTACATGGTAGCAGTGTTGCTATGATTGTTGTCATTGTTATTATTTCTACAAGAGAATGTGCCAGGGAAACAGTCCATGCCTCCGGGAGAAGGATTCTGCAGCTCTTATTTTATAATGTTCCTGCCCCTTTGAAGCCTCCACACAGCAGTTGCCTTGGCCTCCAAAGTTTCGTGGCAGGATCTCTTCAAACCCAAACGACAAACGCCAGCTGCTGCTCCAGGAGCAAAGGAGGAAGGGAAGGGGGGAGGGCAGTGGTAGGAAAAGGGAGGTGGAGAAGGCCTGCGCACCCAAGGTGTCTTCCCTAGGTCCTTCCCGGATCCCACTAGCTCTGCAGTGTGGCCCCAGCACTGGCTGGCACTGGCTTCCTGCCGGGTCACGTGGCTTGTGTTTCAAGATGTAGCTAGGAGCTGCTGGCCGCTGGTTCTGGGTATTAACACCATGACCAAGAAGCGGTGGAGCTGGGAGGTCAGCGCTGGCACCGGAGCAGCTGCCGTCTCCCTGTCCACATGGGCGGGGAGTGAGCCAATGGGGAGGACCCAGCCCTGGGAACTATAGCACAGGGCATTGACTACCCCAGAGGGGCTTTCAGATCTTCCAGACGGAGACCCCCAGCTCGGCTCGCCTAGACCCAGACTCTGGCTTACTCACCAGGAAGAAGCAACTCCCCCTCAGCAGCCATCGCTCCCAGAGTTTTCTGGAATCCTATGAGTCTCCAGCTGCCTAGTCACGGCACTTTAGAGCTGGCAAGGCCCTTAAACCAACCATCCCGTTTTATAGGCAAAGAAACTGAGACCCAGAGGGGTGAAGTGACTCGTCTAAGATGGCCCATGAGTCAGGGCAGGGCTGGGCACGAACACTTGCTGCAAACAGCGAGCCTGGGGCTTTTCCATTACTCAAAACTACAGGGCCTGCCCTGGCACACTTAGCTCAAAAGGGCCGGATCCTGGGATCCAGTTGGGACCTGTGACCCAAACCAAGTGCTGAACACCTTTGAAAGAGGGCTTAGGGAAAACAAATAGTGAGGAAACATGTTGGCAAAGAAAAATGTGTTCTGACAGAGATACGTGCTCACCCCTACAGTGTGAAATGAAGAAGAATCGGATTCCCCAGGCACAATTCATCCTATGTTCTCATTTGAATAAGGAGCACGTCGTGCACACGCATGTGGACACAGAAAAAAGACTGGAAGGAAAAGTAAACCAGACTTACTTCCGGAAGGCAGCATTATGGATGGTTTTCATGTCTCTTGTCATCCATATTTTCTAACTTTTCTATTTTGGGGGTGTTTACTTCTGTAACAACAATATTAAAAGGATACAAAATGAATAGACAAGTGCCCGGGTCCCCGGTCACCCACGCTCAATCAGGCTTGGCTTGTGGAAGATTCCAGAAGAGGCTGCACCGATTGCACAAGGAGGGGGCGTTTTCCTTTCTGGTGAAGCCTAAGCCAGCTCGGGCCTGAGGGCAGTAGTCACGGTGCGGCTTTGCTGCAGTCTGGGGCAGCAGCTCCGGCTTAGGGCCCCCCGGGTCCCCCGTACGCACAAGGGAGGGAGGACCAGACAGCAGACCCCAGCCTCACAGCTGGCCCTGCAGAGCACGTGCCCACGGCCCGACGTGTGGAGAATGGGCAAGAGCCAGAAAAAGGCCACGTGGCCCTCTGGGAGCTCTCCAGTCTCAGCCACGCCGTCCGGGAAAGCTCACGGCCTAGTGCTGTCTTTCAAACACGTAGGTGGCCCTCTGGGAGCTCCCCAGTCTGAGCCACGCCCT
Organism: Monodon monoceros; assembly: GCF_005190385.1. Lineage (NCBI taxonomy): Eukaryota > Metazoa > Chordata > Mammalia > Artiodactyla > Monodontidae > Monodon > Monodon monoceros. The sequence continues at coordinate 84,094,226 of NW_021703784.1, read as the reverse complement.
CCGGGAAAGCTCACGGCCTAGTGTTGTCTTTCAAACACGTATATCTCACTCACATTTTTTTGCCACTTGCCTGCTACGGTGCCAATGTCCTCGAGACCAAGCCACCTTTCTGGGTTAGCCCATGAGGGCTGCCTGCCAGCTAGACCTCCCAACCTCCTTCTCGAGGAGTACAGCCCAGGGAATGGTGGGTCTTGTCCCCAGGGCCACGGAGCTCAGGGACAGTTTTGTTTAGACAGAACACTGCCCCTATGCCACATACCGTCAGGACTACAGTGCCTGCCCAGTTCCCTGGCTGGGGCCCCCTGTTTCTTAGACATTAGCTAATTTATGCTTCCCCAAAGGGCCCAAATACCACAGGAAATGCCATCATACATCGAAGGGGCACCTCCATGAGGACAGCTTCTCTTGTCCCATAAAGGGTGGGCCTTACCACATCTTCACATGGTAGTGACAAATGCAGAGGGAGCCCAAACAATCAAGTCTGAGAGCACCATGGCTCTGCTCTCCTCTAGCCCATCTCCTGGGCCGGTTACCAAACATCCCAGGAGAAGTTGGAAGATCAAGTTACAGAGATTGGATCTTCATTCTGCCACCAACTGGCTGTGTGACCTGGGGAAAGTCACTTCACCTCTCTGAGCCTCACTTTTCCTCACCTATAAAACAGAATAATGATAACAGCTGATCCTTACATTACCCCTTGCCACGTGCCAGATGATGCTGCATGATGCCACATGTCACATCGGTCACTTATTTAGTCCTGACAGTTCTATGAGTAGGTCCTATCATCACCCCATTTATGGGCAAAGAGAGCTGAGGCAGTGGGAGGGCAGGAGAGCTGCCCAGGTTCTGTAGTCGGTCAGAAGTGGGATTCAGGCAGTCTGTGTGCGAGTCAAACAGGCGCATCACTTGAGTGCCTCAGTAGCTACTGCGAGCCCTCAGGCTTTATAGCCAACGTGGGAGATTCAACTGAGATAGGGAATCTGAATGCTTTTCATGACAAGTTCTAAAATGACATGAACTCTTTTTATCTTGCAAGAACAGAAAGGGATAAGGTTTCCAAATCTCTCGCCAGTGGTGGCATTTCAGAGACTGTGGCAACACCTGAACGGAAGGAGACATTCGTGGGTAACAGCGAGCCCTGCCTGGGTGGTTCTATTTCCTAGTTCTGCCAGGAGAAAGCAACCAGCTCTGCTCCCAAAGCCAGAGTGCTGTGTTATTGAGAGCTGTTCCCAGCTCACCCTTGACTGATAAACAGGAGTCACCTTTCTCCTCGGGTGATGGGGACGCTCTGGCACCTTTCCCGCCCTGATGTGGGTCTCCACCCAGCCACTTCTCCCTGCCCCATCTTGTGGAGGAAGGGCCCCAGCTCCTCAGCCATGAGCGCTCTGCATCTTCCCAGGCTGCCGAGGACGCACCTGTTCTGTAGAGGTCTCCCCAGCTTCCCCTGCAGCCGGCCCTCAGCCCGCCCTTCTGCCTCTCACTCCCACATCGGCACAGGGATGAGCGGCAAGGGCTGGGAAGGCTGTGTCTTGTCTTTTTGTCTAATTAATACACATGAGGGCTCTTGCTTGGCTGGGAGGGTGGGGAGCTGGCACTAAAGATGCAGCACATGTGGTAAAGGGTTAACAGCCTGAGCTCCACAGTTGAAATTCCTCCACCACTTCCTGGCTGTGGGACCTTGAGTAAGTTACTTAACCTCTCTGTGCCTGTTTTCTAATGAGCAAAATGGAGGTTGTTGTAAGGATTCAGGGACCTGCAAAGGGCCTGTGATCATGCCTGGCATGTACTAAGTACTCAACAAACACGCACTGTGATTATTTCTTTCCCTCTCCGCAACTGTTTCAGCTTAAGATACCTCAAGAAGGTGACAAAAGATTTTCCCACATGCTTTCATAATATCCTGCACCATAATGCATCCTTGATTCATCCGGTATGTGTTGAGGGTCTACTAAGTGCCAGGCAACGTTTAGATCTAGAGAATGCAAGGATCTAACACTCAGGGGGAGGGAGGAAGAAGACATATACACAGATAGTACACTGGAGCAGGGTCGATGCTTTGAGACCCGTGGGCCCTGGGGAGGGAATCCTCCAACACTGGTGAGCCTGTGACAGTGGAGGGGCCAGGGGCCAGGGAAGACCTGCCAAAGGAGATAAACTTGAACTGAATCCTGAGTCATGCATAGGCCTTGCAGGAGCTGGGAGAGCATTGCAGACTGTGGGAACGGTGATGAGAGGGACAGCTCAGCGCATCCTGTCCACACAGCTGTCTTCGTGAGCCTCCGTGGAGACCCAGCTTGGTGCCTGAGCTTAGGGCCCAGGCATGGTCCATGGGGGAAGTGTGAAAGTTCCTCTTAGCAACTAACATTGAGGCCATGGCTGCCAGGACTGGACAGGGTTGGGGAGACAGCCAGAGCCACGGCTGGGAGGGAAGGGAGAGAAAGTGAGAGTGCTGGGGGAAGGCCAGGGCCGTTCCATCCCAAGGCTGGCTCAGAGCGGCTCCGCCCTGAAGCCTGCTCACAGCCAAGGAGACTCCACAGGAATTGAGAGCAAGAAGGGACTGAAGAGAATAAGACCAACTTTCCCAGGTCTTCTGCGAAGGGAAAAGAGCCAGCGGTGTTTGACTGGGAAAAGAGGGGGAACTTGTCCAGGGAGGTGCCATCCTAGCAGGCCAAGGAGGGGAACACCTTCCCGAAGCTTATGACCATAAGGAAAGGCGCCACCATCTCCCCTGCAGGAACTGGAGGGGACCAGGGCAGTGGGGACCGATCAGCAATGCTGGTAGATACCATGGCTGACGGCTCCGATGCCTGCGGCCCCCAGCTCGTCCGTCCTCCTTCTCCAATCCTCCTGCTTACCTGAGCCAGGCTTTCAGCTCAGCCCTGCTGAATGTGGGCAGCTCATAGGCATCCACACCAGGGCAGGAGCTGGCTCTGGACAGGAGAGAAGCGCAAGCCCAGCATCTTGGTCCAGTGTTTGCCCCTAATCTGCAGTGTGGCCCTGGGCAAGTCTCCACCCTTGCTGGCCTTCTGTTTCCTTATCCTTATAATGAGATCACATACTTGCTTTCCCTTCAAGTTTGCTGGGAGGAATTAATATAATGTGTAAAACCAGTGAAATGCTTAAAGTGGGAATGGTTGTGTTTTTGATGCCTTCACTGAATGCGGAGCCTCGGGGAAGGGGAATCTGTATGGTTCCCTGTTGCATCCAACATGGAGCACACTCAGCCTGCTTGCAGGTGGGTCTGCCCGAAATGGGGGGAATCGGGGGAAGTGATTTCAGGCTTCAGCAGGTCCCCGTACCTGCTCCTGCCTTGTGATCACCTGCAACTGCTAGAGCGGTGAGAGCTGCAAAAACAAAAGCAAAACCCATGGAGGCTACAACACAGTGGCGAGGAATACAGTGCCTGCTTCCTCTACATAACCTGGCCCCTGGGACAAGTGGTTGGAATAACCTTCACTGTAGCCACTTTGCCTTCTGCCTGATGAACGCAAGTCCACTTCAGCCTGACTTGGTGAAGTTTTGAGGCAAAAGCTACATTTCTCACCACCCTTGCATCTAGCGTAGCCATGGGACACAGCTGTGGCCAAAAAGATAAGAAGGTGCTGGATTGAGACTCTGGAAAACCTCCAACAGATTCATCTGGCATTTTGCCATCTGATCTTCCTCTTCTTACTACCTGGAATGCAGAATTGCTGCCTAGAACTTTAAAAGCCATTTTGCAACCATGAGGACACAATCCATATGCTAAGAATAACTGAGCAAAGGCTCTGATGGCATCTTTGAGCTGCCATATTACCCTGGACTGCCTGCTTCTGGAAATATAAACTTCTTAGTTGTTAAAGCCACTGTTCTTTCCCCCTCCCTGGGGAGAGGTCAAGGTGAGGGGATGGAGTCTGCTATTTGCAGTCAAGCACAATTATAACCAATATACCCTTTCCTCCAAAGACTAGGTCAGTGCCACCTTGGACATCCTCTAAGACTCCACAAAGGTCTTATCATACTGCACTATAAAAGCCAGTTGCTCATATACCATCCCTACCAGGCGCAAGCTCAGGGAAAACAGGGTGCACATTCTGTGTTGATCACTGGTGCATCCCCAGGACGTGACAGTTTCTGGCAAACATTAGCTTCTCTCTATACTTTTCTTGAATCAATGAATGAAAGAACACTTTAGATTGTAATTCCAGGAGATGTAGCTAACTTGCATTAGAGCCGGGAACCATCATTTCTGGCCAGTTTTGAAACCTCTGTTGATGCATCTTTGAAAAAGTCAGTTTTAGAATGGTTTGCCTAAAATACCTAAAGCTTTGTAAATAACTCTACCAGCCTCCCACAGAACCACTGCCTTTTCCTAACCACCCACAGCCCATCATGGCTGCCCTCAACTTGCCACTACATGACCCAGAAGGCAACTCACGCAAACCCTCCGGCAGATTCTGATGCCAAGTGATTATCATAGCTGAGAAACGGCACATCCCACGATACGTGGAGAGCTTGATTGAATAAACATAAATGTGTATAGGGAAACATTCACAGACATAGTTGTCAGATTGTTATCCTATCCAAATATCTGTTATTTTTAGACTTGTAAAACTACTTTCTTCGACACATCTGGAAGGTTCTAACAGTCTCCTCCTCCTCTTTCCTTTATTGTGACTTTATCCTCAAAACCTGCTGTTTTCACTGTATCCTCAAAATATTCACACTTTTTCCATATTCAAGTTATCCAACTTGGAGATCCAACTATATAACTTCTTCTTTTTTTGTTTTTTAATATTTATTTATTTATTTGGTTGCACCAGGTCTTAGTTGCAGCAGGTGGGCTCCTTAGTTGCGGCTCCAAGGCTCCTTAGTTGCGGCTCGTCAGCTCCTTACTTGCGGGCTCCTTAGTTGTGGCATGCAAACTCTTAGTTGCAGCATGCATGTGGGATCTAGTTCCATGACCAGGGATCAAACCCTGGCCCCTTGCATTGGGAGCGTAGAGTCTTAATCACTGTGCCACCAGGGAAGTCCCTATATAACTTCTTTATTTGCCTTCTTTTGGAAAAGCATGGGAAGTACATATATAACTGATGGGAATGCAGAGTTCATGTGTTTCCTACAAACTTGCAGTTCATTTGTTCAAGATGTTTGATGGCAGTCCCTTGAGGAAAATCACAGATGATGCAACAGGGCTGCCTGCTAAAGCTCTCTCAAGTTCTTCTTCCTGGGTTCACACCTCCCATGAAGTTTGGTGAGGGCCATATATCCTGAGGTCCTTACTCTCCTTCCTTATCCACCTGCTGAATGGGGAGGACTCCAAGGACTTAGAGGAGGATGGAGCCACAAGATGGAAGGAGCTTGGGTCTCTGGAGCAGCTGCATGAAGCAGAGAGTTGCAGATCTTGCACTAGGCTGTTACAGGAGTAAAAGAAATAAATGTTATGGTACCAACGCTTTGGAAGTGTATCTGTTACAGCAACTAGCATTATTTCAGATTACTCCTTACTTATCTGTAGCCTGTTTTAGTATCTTTATTCTAAAATGCTGTCCCACTTTGCTTTGTATTAGAGCTCTTTACAGTCCATGACTATACTGAATGTGAGCCTTTAGATCATTGGTCCCCGACCTTGGCAGCTCAACAGAAGTAACTGAGGAGCTTCTGAAATCTCCCAGTGCTTAGGCCTTACCCCCAGAGGTTGTGATTCAATTGGTCAGTGGTGGGACCCAGCCTTTGCTATTTTGAAAGAGCATCCCAGGTGATACTAAGGGCAGCCAGAATTAAGAGCCGTTGTTCTAGAGCAAGTGTTCTCAAAATTGAGTGTGCACCAGAACACGTGAGAGACTTGTTCAAATACATATTTCTGGGCCCCACCCCCAGAGTTTCTGATTCAGTAGGGTCTGGGGTACAGCCTGGGAATTTTCATTTGCAATACATTCCCAAATGAAGCTGATACAGCTGGTTCAGGGACCACACTCTGAGAACCACTGGTACAGACTTTTAAATCCCCCTTAACAATAACAACAGCAATCACTGGTGTCATCCCTAGAAAACACTAGCCACTCAACAACTGAGTATATAATTGAGTTGAAATGAAGGCACATAGGCCTTTATACTTGATGACTCTTACTTTGTTTTTCAATAGATTCAGATTGAGTTTGCTTAGTTGTGCAATCCAACCAAGACACTCTGTAGGAACAGGAAGAGGGGAGAATGTTTGGGTGAGGAAGAATTTAATACTTGGGTTTGAGCTGGCATGTGGAAGCAAATATTTATTTAATATCATGTATGGTCATGGCACTATGTTGACCTCTCCCTATTTTATCCTTTAGTGAAGGGAGATTTCCAAAAGAGAGAGGGACTTCCAGCCATCTGTGACTGAGTAGTAAAGCTCGATGAGATGGAGACAGGAGGGTCTCCGCAGGAGGAAAGACCTAAAATAATACACACACACACACACACACACACACACACACACACACACACATTGGATTTATAGGGAAAGTGGGAGAATTGGATATGATATCTCAAAGAGGCACAAAATAAATGATGGAATGAAGTAAGGAAGTCTGAGGACCCAACCATTATCATCTTTGTGAGTCCTTTAACACTTGAAGTTCTTTTTTCTCCCAAAAAGGAGGACACACTCCCAATAGTGTGTGCTCTAAATAGAGCACCTTTCATAGCCTACAGTCTTCTTTCATACAGGCGGACCTCACTAATGCATAATTTTGTACTTGTGATATATATACACACACATACATATACATGTACACATTATACATACAGACACATATGATATAAATGATCACCCGGCAGGCAGGAAAGCTGTTTAAATTTAGTGGACCAGACAACTTTGCACTTAGAATTTCTAACACTGTTTATTTTACTCATTAATTCTACTACAAATTCCAATAATTATTTTTATAAAATACTATGTATCTATAAAAGGCTATTAATGAAACCCTCCTTCATATTTGAAGATACTTATTTACAAAATACAGAAATGGATTCTGGCTATTAAAGCAAAAAAAGGGAGGGAAGAGGGAGAATTTATTAAAAGGTATTGATTAGCTCAAAAAACTGCAAGGGCCAATGGACTAGGATTAGAACCTACACATCCATGGACAACATCACAAATCGAAAAACTGCAAGGGGCAATGAACCAAGGTTAGAACCTACACATCCATGGACAACATCTGAAATCAAAAAGCTGCAAAGGACAATGAACCAGGATTAGAATCTACACAGCTTTGGACAACATCCAAAATCATGCCCAGACTGGTCACAACCAGACACCTCTACTGCCAATGCTCGGCACCACTTGTGCTGCTTCTACCTCCAATTCTGAGCATGGAACGTTGCTGCTCTCATTGAAACACTGCTGCTTTGAAGAAACAGATGAAGCTGCTCCTGCTGCCACCATCTTTGCTACAAGGATTCCTGCCTCTTTGCCTCACTAGCTCTCTCTCTGGTGGATGCCCCGTATGGGTGTGTCTGACTGGTGGAGCCTGAGTCACATGCAAATTTCCTTGTTGCAGAGGAGTCTGGGAAGTAGTCTCTCCCTTCTACTAAGAGTCTTAAGGTGGGAAATTCTCCATACATAGCAAAGAGGTTTATATCCTGGGCAGTCACAGAGAATGATAGATGTCAATGTTGCTAGTTTCAGGGAATTAAACATTATATGATTTTCATCTCCTTAAAAAAAAACTTCTATTCCTGAGATATTTCAAAGTCATACAGAAAAAAATTTTTAATAATAAATTTGCATGCTACCTCTAAAAGAAAGCATGTGTAAATACTAGCAAACAGATCCAACAACACATGAAAAGGATCATAAAACATGATCAAGTGGGGTTTATCCCAGGAATGCAAGGATTCTTCAATATATGCAAATCAACCAATGTGATAAAACATATTAACAAATTGAAGGATAAAAACCATATGACCATCTCAATAGATGCAGATAAAGCTTTTGATAAAATTCAACACCCATTTATGATAAAAACCCTCCAGAAAGTGGCAAAAAGTGAAATTTCCTCAACATAATAAAGGCCATATATGACAGACCCACAGCCAACATCGTTCCCAATGGTAAAAAACTGAAACCATTTCCTCTAAGATCAGGAAAAAGACAAGGTCGTCCACTCTCACCACTATTATTCAACATAGTTTTGGAAGTTTTAGCCACAGCAATCAGAGAAGAAAAAGAAATAAGAGGAATCCAAACTGGAAAAGAAGAAATAAAGCCTGTCACTGTTTGCAGATGACATGATACTATACATAGAGAATGCTAAAGATGCTACCAGAAAACTACTAGAGCTAATCAATGAATCTGGTAAAGTAGCAGGATACAAAATTAATGCACAGAAGTCTCTTGCATTCCTATACAGTAATGATGAAAAATCTGAAAGAGAAAGTAAGGAAAGACTCCCATTTACCATTGCAACAAAAAGAATAAAATACCTAGGAATAAACCTATCTAAGGAGACAAAAAGCCTGTATGCAGAAAACTAGAAGACAATGATGAGAGAAATTAAAGATGATACAAACATGGAGAGATATACCATGTTCTCGGATTGGAAGAATCAACATTGTGAAAATGACTATACTACCCAAAGCAATCTGCAGATTCAGTGCAAGCCCTGTCAAACTACCAATGGCATTTTTCACAGAACTAGAACAAAATATTTCACGATTTGTATGGAAACACAAAAGACCTCGAATAGCCAAAGCATTCTTGAGAAAGAAAAACGGAGCTGGAGGAATCAGGCTCCCTGACTTCAGACTATACTACAAAGCTACAGTAATCAAAAACAGAAATATAGATCAATGGAACAGTATAGAAAGCCCAGAGATAAACCCACGCACGTATGGTCACCTTATTTTTGATAAAGGAGGCAAGAATATACAATGGAGAAAAGAGCCTCTTCAATACATGGTGTTGGGAAAACTGGACAGCTACATGTAAAAGAATGAAATTAGAACACTCCCTAACACCATACACAAAAATAAACTCAAAATGGATTAAAGACCTAAATGTAAGGCCAGATACTATAAAACTCTTAGAGGAAAACATAGGCAGACACTCTATGACATAAATCACAGCAAGAGCCTTTTTGACCCATCTCCTAGAGAAATGGAAATAAAAATAAACAAATGGGATCTAATGAAACTTAAAAGCTTTTGTACAGCAAAGGAAAACATAAACAAGACAAAAAGACAACCTTCAGAATGGGAGAAAATATTTGCAAATGACAAAGAATTAATCTCCAAAATGTACAAGCATCTCATGCAGCTCAATATCAAAAAAACAAACAACCTAATCCAAAAATGGGCAGAAGACCTAAATAGACATTTCTCCAAAGATATACAGATTGCCAACAAACACATGGAAGGATGCTCAACATCACTAATCATTAGAGAAATGCAAATAAAAACTACAATGAGGTATCACCTCACACCAGTCAGAATGGCCATCATCAAAAAATCTACAAACGATAAATGCTGGAGAGGGTGTGGAGAAAAGAGAACCCTCTTGCACTGTTGGTGGGAATGTAACTTGATACAGCCACTATGGAGAACAGTATGGAGGTTCCTTAAAAAACTAAAAATAGAACTACCATATGACTCAGCAATCCCACCACTGGGCATATACCCTGAGAAAACCATAATTCAAAAAGAGTCATGTACCACAATGTTCATTGCAGCTATATTTACAATAGCCAGGACATGGAAGCAACCTAAGTATCCATCCACAGATGAATAGATAAAGAAGATGTGGCACATTTATCAGTGGATTATTACTCATCCATAAAAAGAAACGAAACTGAGTTATTTGTAGTGAGGTGGATGGACCTAGAGTCTGTCATACAGAGTGAAGTAAGTCAGAAAGAGAAAAACAAATACTGCATGCTAACACATGAATATGGAATCTAAAAAAAAATTGTTTTGAAAAACCTGGGAGCAGGACAGGAATAAAGACACAGATGTAGAGAATGGACTTGAGGACACAGGGAGGGGGAAGTGTAAGCTGGGATGAAGTGAGAGAGTGGCATGGACATATATACACTACCAAATGCAAAATAGATAGCTGGTGGGAAGCAGCCGCATAGCACAGGGAGATCAGCTCGGTGCTTTGTGACCACCTAGAAAGGTGGGATAGGGAGGATGGGAGGGAGGAGATACGGGGATATATGTATATGTATAGCTGATTCAATTTGTTATAAAGCAGAAACTAACACACCATTGTAAAGCAATTATACTCCAATAAAAATTAAAGAAAATAAAAGAAATCATGTGTTTCCTTGGCATGCAAAGTGCTTTCTCAAAGTCTCTGGATCTTGAGGAGCCAGAAAATTGATTCTGTGGCTCTGAACTTTTCAGTAAGGAACAGATATGTGCATGGTGGGTGGCTGTAGAAATACTAGGCCTTGTTTAGACTAGCTGTCTGGATTTTAGCTCATTTTATGTTCACTTCTGGAGACTCATTCATTCTATCTGTTAGAATTTTGGCACAAAACAGATGGCCACTCCAAAGGATGATTGGAGAGGGTTCAAGGAGGGGTTATTTACCAAAGCATAGTGCTCATGAGTAGAAACAAACAAGGGATGATGAAGCACCCTAGGGCTAGTAAGGGCAAAAGCTGTTGTGATGATGGGTCTGAAGGGGCAAAGGGTCCTGTAGCCATGAGAGAGTGAGAAGACACTGTGACATATTCCATCATAGACCCTCAGTCCACCTGACTTTAGCACAACGTGGTGGACAGTTCCATGCATTTTGCCCACATCAAAGTCCCACATCAAGGGCAAAGAACTGAAAATAGAGATACCATATGATACAGCAATCACACTCCTGTGCATATATCTGGAGAAAACCATAATTTGAAAAGATACATGCACCCCAAAGTTCACTGTAACACTATTCACAACAGTCAGGACATGGAAGCACCTTACATGTCCATCAACAGAGCAGTGGATAAAGAAGATGTGGTACATATATACAAATGGACTACTGGTCATAAAAAAAAAAGAGAGAGAGAGAGATTGGTTCAAGATGGCGGAGTAGAAGGACATGTGTTCATTCCCTCTTGCGAGAGCACCAGAATCACAACTAACTGCTGAACAATCATTGACAGGAAGACACTGGAACTCACCAAAAAAGATATCCCACATCCAAAGACAAAGGAGAAGCTGCAATGAGATGGTAGGAGAGACACAATCACAATAAAATCAAATCCCATAACCACTGGGTGGGTGACTAACAAAATGGAGAACTATTATACCATAGAAGTCCACCCACTGGAGTGAAGGTTCTGAGCCCCACATCAGGCTTCCCAACCTGGGGGTCCGGCAATGGGAGGAGGAATTCCCAGACAATCAGATTTCGAAGCCTAGCTGGATTTGATTGCAGGACTTTGGCAGGACTGGGGGAAACAGAGACTCCACTCTTGGAGGTCACACACAAAGTAGTGTGCACATCAGGACCCAGGGGGAAGGAGCAGTGACCCGATAGGAGACTGAACCAGACCTACCTGGTAGTGTTGGTGGGTATCTGGCAGAGGCAGGGGGTGGTTCTGTTTCACCACGGGGACAAGGATGCTGGCAGCAGAAGTTCTGGGAAGTACTCCTTGGCATGAGCCCTCCCGGAGTCTGACATTAGCCCCACTAAAGAGCCTGTAGCCTCCAGTGCTAGGTCACCTCAGGCCAAAAAAACAACAAGGAGGGAACTCAACCTCACCCATCAGCAGACAAGTGGATTAAAGTTTTACTGAGCTCTACCCACCAGAGCAACACCCAGCTCTACACACCACCAGTCCCTCCCGTCAAGAAGCTTGCACAAGCCTCTTAGATACCCTCATCCACCAGAAGGCAGACAGCAGAAATAAGAAGAACTACAATCCTGCAGCCTATGGAGCAAAAATCACATTCACAGAAAGACAAACAAAATGAAAAGACAGAGGACTATGTACCAGATGAAGAAACAAGATAAAACCCCAGAAAAACAACTAAATGAAGTGGACAAAGGCAAGCTTCCAGAAAAAGAATTCAGAATAATGATAGTAAAGATGATCCAGGACCTCAGAAAAAGAATGGAGGCAAAGATCAAGAAGATGCAAGAGGGCTTCCCTGGTGGCGCAGTGGTTGAGAGTCTGCCTGCCGATGGAGGGGACACAGGTTCATGCCCCGGTCTGGGAGGATCCCACATGCAGCGGAGCGGCTGGGCCCGTGAGCCATGGCCACTGAGCCTGCGCATCTGGAGCCTGTGCTCCGCAACGGGAGAGGCCACAACAGTGAGAGGTCTGCATACCGCAAAAAAAAAAAAAAAAAAAGAAGATGCAAGAAATGTTTAACAAAGACCTAGAAGAGTTAACGAACAAACACATAGAAGAATTAAGGAACAAACAGAGATGAACAATACAATACCTGAAATGAAAAATACACTAGAAGGAATCAATAGCAGTATAACTGTGGCAGAAGAATGGATAAGTGACCTTGAAGACAGAATGGTGGAGTTAACTGCCACGGAACAGAATAAAGAAAAAAGAATGAAAAGAATTGAAGACAGTGTGAGAGACCTCTGAGACAACATTAAATGCACCAACATTTGCATTATAGGGGTCTCAGAATGAGAAGAGAGAGAGGAAGGACCCGAGAAAATATTTGAAGAGATTATAGTCGAAAAATTCCCTAACATGGGAAAGGAAATGGCCATCCAGGTCCAGGAAATGCAGACAGTCCCAGGGAGGATAAACCCAAGGAGAAACACACCGAGACACATAGTAATCAAATTGACAAAAATCAAAGACAAAGAAAAATTATTAAAAGCAACAAGGGAAAAATGACAAATAATGTACAAGGGGACTCCCATAAGGTTAACAGTTGATTTCTCAGCAGAAACTCTACAAGCCAGAAGGGAGTGGCACAATATAGTTAAAGTGATGAAAGGGAAGAAGGTACAATGAAGATTACTTCACCCAGCAAGGATCACATTCAGATTCAATGGAGAAATCAAAAGCTTTACAGACAAGCAAAAGCTAAGAGAATTCAGCACCACCAAACCAGCTCTACAACAAATGCTAAAGGAACTTCTCTAAGTGGGAAACACAAGAGAAGAAAAGGACCTACAAAAATAAACCCATAACAATTAAGAAAATGGTAATAGGAACATACATATTGATAAGTACCTTAAATGTGAATGGATTAAATGCTCCAACAAAAAGACACAGGCTCACTGAATGGATACAAAAATAAGACCTATATATATGGTGTCATATATATATATATATATATATATATATATATATATATATGCTGAGACCCACTTCAGACCTAGGGACACATACAGACTGAAAGTAAGGGGATAGAAAAAGATATTCCATGCAAATGCAATGGAAAAATGCAAAAAAGATATTCCATGAAAATGTAAATCAAAAGAAAGCTGGAGTAGCAATTCTCATATCAAATAAAATAGACTTTAAAATAAAGAATGTTACAAGAGACAAGGAAGGACACTACATAATGATCAAGGGATCAATCCAAGCAGAAGATATAACAATTATAAATATATATGCACCCAATACAGGAGCACTTCAATACATAAGGCAAATGCCAACAGCTATAAAAGAGGAAATCGATAGTAACACAATAATAGTGGGGGACTTTAACACCTCACTTACACCAATGGACAGATCATCCAGACAGAATATTAGTAGGGAAACACAAGCTTTAAATGACACAATAGACCAGATAGATTTAATTGACATTCCATCTGAAAACAGATTACACTTTCTTCTCAAGTGCACACTGAACATTCTCCAGGATAGATCACATCTTGGGTCACAAATCAAGCCTTGGTAGATTTAAGAAACTTGAAATCATATCAAGCATCTTTTCTGACAACAACGTTATGAGATTAGAAATAAATTATAGGGAAAAAACACAAACACAGGGAGGCTAAACAACACATTACTAAATACCAAGAGATCACTGAAGAAATCAAAGAGGAAATCAAACAATACCTAGAGACAAATTACAATGAAAACACAATGATCCAAAACCTATGGGATGCAGCAAAAGCAGTTCTAAGAGGGAATTTTATAGCAATACAATCCTACCCCAAGAAACAAGAAAAATCTCAAATAAACAATCTAAACTTACACCTAAAGGAACTGGAGAAAGAAGAACAAACAAAACCCGAAATTTTAGAAGGAAATAAATCATAAATATCAGAGCAGAAATAAATGAAATAGCAACAAAGAAAACAATAACAATGATCAAGAAAACTAAAAGCTTGTTCTTTGAGAAGATAAATAAAATGGTAAACCTTTAGCCACACTTATCAAGAAAAAGAGGGAGAAGACTCAAATCAATAAAATTAGAAATGAAAAAGGAGAAGTTACAATGGGCACCACAGAAATACAAAGCATCATAAGAGACTATTACAAGCAACTCTATGCCAATAAAATGGACAACGTGGAAGAAATGGACAAATTCTAAGAAAGACTGAACCGGGAAGAAATAGAAAATATGAACAGACCAATCACAAGCAATGAAATTGAAGCTGTGATTAAAAATCTTCCAACAAACAGAAGTCCAGGACCAGATGGCTTCACAGATGAATTCTATCAAACATTTAGAGAAGAGCTAACACCCATCCTTCTCAAACTCTTCCAAAAAATTGCAGAGGAAGGAACACTCCCAAACTCATTCTATGATGCCAACATCACCCTGATACCAAACCAGACAAAGATACTACAAAAAAGGAAATTACAGATCAATATCACTGATGAATATAGATGCAAAAATCCTCAACAAAATACTAGCAAACAGAATCCAACAACACATTAAAAGGATCATACACCATGATCAAGTGGGATTTATCTCAGGGATGCAAGCATTCTTCAATATATGCAAATCAATCAATGTGATACACCATATTAATAAATTGAAGAATAAAAACAATATGATCATCTCATTACATGCAGAGAAACATTTTGACAAAATTCAACACCCATTTATGATAAAAAAAAAAAAAACTCTCCAGAAAGTGGACATAGAGGGAAACTACCTCAACATAATAAAGGCCATATATGAAAAACCCACAGCAAACATCATTCTCAATGGTGAGAAACTGAAAGCATTTCCTCTAAGATCAGAAACAAGACAAGGATGTCCACTCTTGCCACAATTATTCAACATAGTTTTGGGAGTCCTAGCCACAGCAATCAGAGAAGAAAAAGAAATAAAATGAATACAAACTGGAAAAGAGGAAGTAAAACTGTCACTATTTGCAGATAACATGATACTATATATAGATAATCCTCAAGATGCCACCAGGAAACTACTAGAGCTAATCAATGAATTTGGTAAAGTTGCATGATACAAAATTAATGCACAGAAATCTCTTGCATTCCTATACACTTACAACGAAAGATCAGAAAGCGAAATTGAGGAAACAAACCCATTCACCAATGCAACAAAAAGAATAAAATACCTAGGAATAAACCTGCCTAAGGAGGTAAAAGACCTGTACTCAGAAAATTATAGGATGGTGATGAAAGAAATCAAAGATGACACAAACAGATGGAGAGATATACCATGTTCTTGGATTGGAAGAATGAATATTGTGAAAATGACTATACTACCCAAAGCAATCTACAGATTCAATGCAATCCCTATCAAATTACCAATGGCATTTTTTTAGAGAAGTAGGACAAAGAATCTTAAAATTTGTATGGAAACACAAAAGACCCCTAACAGCCAAAGCAACCTTGAGGGAAAAAAGGGAGCTGGAGGAATCAGACTCCTTGACTTCAAACTATACTACAAAGCTACAGTAATCAAGACAATATGGTACTGGCACAAAAACAGAAATATAAATCAATGGAACAGGATAGAAAACCCAGAGATAAACCCATGCACCTATGGTCAACTAATCTATGACAAAGGAGGCAAGGATATACAATGGAGAAAAGACAGCCTCTTCAATAAGTGGTACTGGGAAAACTGGACAGCTGCATGTAAAAGAATGAAATTAGAATACTCCCTAACCCTATACACAAAAATAAACTCAAAATGGATTAAAGACCCAAATGTAAGACTGGACACTATAAAACTCTTAGAGGAAAACACAGGAAGAACACTCTTTGACGTAAATCACAGCAAGATCATTTTGACCCACCTCCTAGAGTAATGGAAATAAAAACAAAAATAAACAAATGGGACCTAATGAAACTTAAAAGCTTTTGCACAGCAAAGGAAACTATAAACAAGATGAAAAGACAACCCTCAGAATGGGAGAAAATACTTGCAAAAAAATCAATGGACAAAGGATTAATCTCCAAATACATAAACAGCTCATGAAGCTCAATATTAAAAAAACAAACAACCCAATCCAAAAATGGGCAGAAGACCTAAATAGACATTTCTCCAAAGAAGACATACAAATGGCCAAGAAGCACATGAAAAGCTGCTCAACATCACTAATTATTAGAGAAATGCAAATCAAAACTACAATGAGGTATCACCTCACACCAGTTAGAATGGGCATCATCAGAAAATCTACAAACAACAAATGCTGGAGAGGGTGTGGAGAAAAGGGAACCCTCTTGCACTGCTGGTGGGAATGTAAATTGATACAGCCACTATGGAGAACAGTATGGAGGTTCCTTAAAAAACTAAAAATAGAATAACCATAGACCCAGCAATCCCACTACTGGGCTTATACCCAGGGAAAATCATAATTCAAAAAGACACATGCACCCCGATGTTCATTGCAGCACTATTTACAATAGTCAGGTCATGGAAGCAACCTAAATGCCCATCGACAGACGAATGGATAAACAAGATGTGGTACATATATACAATGGAATATTACTCAGCCATAAAAAGGAATGAAATGGGGTCATTTGTAGAGACGTGGATGGACCTAGAGACTGTCATACAGAGTGAAGTAAGTCAGACAGAGAAAGAGAGACTGTTTAAGAAGTGTCTCTGCTTTGCTGCTTGGGGCTTTCTCCAAGGCTGCCGAAGGCCACTTAGCCAACATAGGTACAACACAGACAGTCATGGAGTTGGTATTTGCAGGAGCAATTTCAATCAATAGTGACTAGGAGTCAATGGATAAATGGCCAAACTTCTCAGTCTCCATGGAAATCCTTCTGGGACACAGGCTAACAGTTCCTCAGGGAATCCCCAAAGTGACTGAGCCCCAGTTGCCAAGGGCAATAACCAGATTATTAATAAACACTCTATTGTTCCTTCTGCCTCCTGA
The DNA here is from genome assembly GCF_005190385.1 of Monodon monoceros. NCBI lineage: Eukaryota > Metazoa > Chordata > Mammalia > Artiodactyla > Monodontidae > Monodon > Monodon monoceros. Next base: position 84,076,972 of record NW_021703784.1, on the reverse strand, counting down.
GATCAATTCCCAAGTAAAGTTCCAACACTCAACTTCTCTTCTCAGGTGCTGCTTTCAAGGGCACTCAAAATTAAACACAGAAAACCAATCTTTGCCAGAGAAGCAGGGTCACTGCCAATCTGAGAACTGACCTGGCAGGAACTGGAGGAATAAATAACCCTACCTATCTCCTTCAACCCTGTGATGTCCTGCCAGGGCATCTCGGAAGCCAGAGGCAAGAAAAGCCAGTGATAGGGTCTCTAAAAGTCAGTCTCACAGGGAACAGAGAGGGAAAGATGAAGAAGGGCAGAGTGGATTGGGACAGGAAAATAGAAACTATTCACTTCAGCCCACACCTTCTGTCTCTCAGCAGTTTCCAAGTCCTTCAAATATTGCATCATTCCAGGGTGATGAATTCCATCACACTGTTGCCTGAAATCGAAAACGTTAGTCACCACCAGAGCTATTCTGATAAGGTAGTGAGGAAAACAGAGGCAAAGGAACAATTAACATCCTTCCTGCCCTCATTCTGTATCAGCACCCCACTTTTCCCTTAGAAATAATAGTGACTATCTTCTCTGTTGGTTCATGTATACGAGGCACCCCTAATGATCAGCAGGAGGTTCAGCTTATAATTTATTAGAACCAAGGCTGTGGTCTCTGGGGAAAGCATTCTACCTTTGGGCCCTAGGACCTCCAAACACATTAAACTCAAAGACACAGGGAAGGGAGGAAAAAATTTTCTAAGTAGGTTATTTCTTGTAATAGTGAGAGGGGATACTTCTACCTCCGTCCCTGGTTTTCCAGACCTGTGAATCCTCTGGTGGGAGAGGTGGTACCACATGTTAGCTGTTAGTCATTTTTACAGACTGTAGGACAGCACCCTAGCCTACAGGACTATAAATGAGGCTTCAGCAGGCTGTCTTACTGCTATTTGCAGTGTAATAGGAAGGCTCTAAACTGGTTCCCAAAGATCACTGCTTCTAGGTACTCATATCCTTGTGTATTCCCCTCCCCTTGAACGTGAGCTGGACCTAGTCACTTGTTTCCAATGAATAGAATATAGCAAAAGTGATGGGATGTCACGTCTAAGATTAGATTGCAAAGACTCTGGCTTCTCTCTTGCTGGTTTTCTCTTGCTCTCTGTTTGTTTGCCCTGATGGAATCCAGCTGCTAAGCTGTAAGCTGCTCTTTGAGGAGGTCCACATGGCAAGAAACTGATATCTCCAGCCAATAGACAGCCAGGACCTGAAGCCTGCCAACAGCTGTGTGTGCGAGTGAGTGATTCCTCCCCTACTCAAGGCTTGAGAAGACCACATCCCTGGCCCATATCTTGCTAGAAGCTTTGTGAGCAACCCTAAGTCAGAGGTACCCAGTTAAACCATGCCTATATTCGTGACCCATCAAGAAACTGGGAGATAACGTTTGTTGTTTTAAAATGTGAAGTTTTGGGGTAATTTGCAGTAGATAGCTAATATATCCAGTCAGCTCTTTCTGGATGAGAGGGTATATGGAAACAGCAATGAATTCTGTAGTCATGAGCCCTATGCTATGCTTTTGTTGTTCTTAAAAAATGAGTTCCCTGTTTGGAGCCAATATTGTGTGGAACACCATGGTAATAGATAAAGCTCTTTATACATCCCTAAACAATAGAGCTGGCAAAAGCATTGTGGGTAAGGAAAGCAAATTCTATAAATGAACTGGGTATCTCTTCCCACTAGGACAAAACCTTGCCTTCTCCATAATAAACGGGGTCCAATGTAATTATTCTGCTACCAGGTGGCTGTCGGTTCCTTGGGTAATGGTGCCACATTAGAGGCTTATATCGGCTTCCTTTTTGACAGAATGGACTTGGTAGTGGTGATAGCTTGAGCAGCCTTGGTAAGGGCACATGTGTGTTGTTGGGCCCATGTATGGCACCCACCCCTACTGCCATGACCACTTTGCATATGGAGGGAGCACAGGGTCATCTGGAAAAAGGACTGACATCCCTCAGACAGATCATCTTGTCCATTTGATTGTTTGGAACCTCGTCTGCAGTTAATGCCCTTGGTGAGTATATTCACAGGACATATAGATTTCTTTACACTTTGTACCCACTCATAGAGATCCATCTACATCCATCTCCCCAGACCTCCTTGTCGCCAGTCTTCTAATCCTGCAAGAGCCAAAGTCCTTGCACTGCCAAAAGTTCTATCCACTCAGGCGATTTTCCATCACCACTATCTTTTAGGGCCACCCCTGAGTAGGTCCGTAAGTAGTGGCATCCACTTCTTGTTGGTGCAAGGATACTATGTAGATCCACCCATACACCTAGTCTGTTATTGTCTTTTCTTCTTCAACTAGCCATGAGAAACTTCCATGGAGCCATAGGTATGGCTGTAAGGAGAAAGTGTAAGTGCCATGGGGGTCTGAGCCACTTGCTTAGACAAGGCACTGTGCCTTCCAGACCATGGAGGCTTGCTGATTTTCTATCTGCATTCTGAGTTGGATATTCAAAACTTTTAATTTCTTCTTTTCTCTGTGAATACTCTTTAGGGTCTCCAGAGGTAGCAGCCGGCACCACAATCTGAATAATCACTATTGTCATCAGAGTGACTAAGAAGCACAGCCACTGATCTCAAAACATGATACCCTCTGTGTGCATTGTTGCTGCAATAAAGCAAGAGGAAATAGAGCTAACTCCATCTGGGCTTCTGTTATTTATTGCCTCTGTGTCAGGCACTGTGCTAAGAAAGAATGAAACCACTCATATCAAGACAGATGAGTCCTTGGACTTGGATGGCACTTACATTCTAGTGGGGGGAGAAAAACAAAAAGCAAGGAAGCAGATTGATTCGTCAACTCAGATACTGATAGGTGCTGCGGATAAAAGAGGCTATGGGAAAAGCAGGGTTTGGCAAACTCTTCCTGAAGACAGTAAATAGCTTCAGCCTTATGGACCATATGGTCTCTGTTGCTGCTACACAGACATAGTCCTCAACTCTGCTGGTGTAACACGGAGGCAGCCATAGGCAACATGTGAATAAGTAGGTGTGGACAGATTTGACCCTTGGACCATAATTTGCCAAGCCCTGGGATAGGGCAAGCTTGGCCGGGGGTAGGGGAGTGTGTTAAACAAGGGTAGAAAGAGTATGAGGTGATGTCACCAAAATAGGATGCCACTGAGTCTGGAGTTTTTCTAATTATGACAGAAAGCCACTGGAGGGTTTTGAACAGAGCGATAAGCAGAGAGACCTGTTCTTGTCAGAGAGAGGAAAGAAAATAGCAATCCCTTATTTACAGAGCACCTGGCCACCACTTGGCTCATAGAGGTAGCTAATACCTTCCTGGGTATTGGTCGCTAAGGCATTGTGCCTCCAAAGGGTCACCAAATCCTAGAATAGAAGGGGCTATAGAAACAAGGTAGCATGTCTCTCGTGTTTTACAGATAAGTGTATTGAAACCCAGAGAGGTTAGATGCTTTACCCAAGATCACTCAGCAAGTCGGCTGCAGAGCTGGTCTAGAACCCAGAGGAGCAAGAAGCTTGGCCTGATAACAAAGCAGTCATGGTGGGAAGGGCAGCATGATTCTGGATCCTGTATGGTGATGTCACTTGGCCATATCGGCACGTCCAGCCCCACAGGGACTCAATGTGAGAGTTCCTGGGAGAGACAAGTTATGAGAAAAACCTGAGCAGAAAAGATTTCCAGGTGCAAAGGGAACAAGCGGTGGCCTTGAGTGCACAGAGGAAGTCTTGGGCATGACCCTTCTCACCGTGGCTGTTGACTGAAGAATCACGGACATGGGACTCCCCTGGAAGAGGCCAGAGGGGGACAGGATGACAATGGCAGGCACCAAGTGCAAACGACAAGGGCTTTTTCTGAGAGCATCTGATAGAACCCCAAGAAAGCTCAGAAACCCTCGAGTGCCACTTTGAGAAAAGTTGAAGTGTGTGACAGCAATTGAGGCCAGTGAAACGTGATTTACTGCTGTCAGCGGCAACCCATTTTTGTCACCCAGTCTGGGGTGCTCCCAGGGAACACAAGTCACGCTCCAGAGTCACGCGAGAAGATGAGGACACCTATCCCAGTCCATTCAGCACATACACGAGCACCACCTTAAATGTCTACCTACTACCTCCAACAGGTTGCTCTTTCTTGGAGCTGATACACCTACTATCAATGACCCCAGATCCGCGCCAAAGGCAAACTTTGGCAACCTAGCACACAGGTCTGGGCAGGATGGCGAGAGATGGACGGTCACTCCTTTCATGTGGAATATAGCATGGCTGGGCAGCAGGAGGGCTGAGCTCAGGATCTTGAGGTCATATCTCAGGAGACAGGGCTCCTGCCGAGCAGGGAAGCGAGTCTTACCAGGTCAAGACAAGGCAGCCTTCCTTTCCTTCCTGGGCTAGGGCTTCAGTCCCGCCTCTTGCACAGCAAAGCTACTTTTCTATTTTTAGGGGAAAAAACTGCTATGAAATGTACTTTCCAACTTTAGGGCTCTTTCCTGGACTCTATTTCTAGTGACCAACTGGGAAAATACCTCTCATTCTGCATTTTCATATTTGAAATCTGGCCAGTGGTTTCAGAGTCCACTCCCTGGAGAGGGTTTGCACAGTGAATCAGTTCCAAACAATGACAGGCCTTTGTCTTTAGGAGAATGTCGGCCTGCATTTTGCAGAGAAGATGTGAACCTCCATGGCACCAACCCTGCTACCTTCAGCCACAGGGAGATTTGAATCATGTTTTATTTCAAAGATTCATTGATGGCCTTGGGGCTTTCTGCTAATGAAGGTGATGAGAGGTCGGGATGTATAAGTAAGAAAAGTCAAGGTTCTAAGAAAAAGAGGCACAGTCCTTTCATGGCTTTCTCCCAGTGGGTTCCATTCCCAATAGGAATTATGGACCGGAATAGGGGAGGGGCTTGAGACATGGACATGAGATGGGCTGAGTGGGCCTGTTCACCTTCACCAGATAGGAGCCAAGGCTCCATGGGAAAGGTTGGAAGGAAACCAACATCAACTGAAACGTTAGTTGATCTTCACAGTGGGAATGGTGACCAACGCAGTGAAAGGAGGTCAGCTCCATTGGTCCAATATGACAGTGATGTAGCCAGCATTATTCAAATGTCTCGAACATGCTTCTGCTCCTAGGAGATAGGAAGTGCGCTCTCTTTCTGGCAATGATGACTCTTTTTTTTTTTTTGGTGGTATATGGGCCTCTCACTGTGTGGCCTCTCCCGTTGCGGAGCACAGGCTCCGGACGCGCAGGCTCAGCGGCCATGGCTCACGGACCCAGCCACTCCGCGGCATGTGGGATCTTCCCGGACCGGGGCACGAACCCCTGTCCCCTGCATTGGCAGGCGGACTCTCAACCACTGAGCTACCAGGGAAGCCCCAGTGATGACTCTTTAACCCCGGGTACACTTGATGAGGCTGGGGAATGCCTTTGGAGGGTCTAAGGCCTGGCTTTTTAGGCTGGAGCCCTTGTGCCCCTGAGACCATACACAAACTGCGACAGGTACACAAAGCTTAGGAAAACAGAGTGTATGTTTCTGGAACGTTCATTGCACTTGCTGATTGGTGGTTAAAACATAATGTTAAAGTAGATAGTGTATAGGTGAGGTCTCTTATGACCACTTAGTGTGTTCTGAAAGCCCCTTCTCTGTTGGGAAAACGTCCCACATGGTGGGTCCTGCCGGAACTGGCTCTTCCATCTTCTCTTTTAGCTGAACTATGGGCTGTGTCTTAGGCCAGGCTGTACAGACATTCACGTAAGACCTCAATTTGGCAGAAAGCCACTGAGGATGGGGCCTTGAGGAATCCAAGTGTTGGCAGTATCATGGCAGAAGCACCGATTTCCATACGCAGCAGTGGCGGTGCCTCAGTATCCAGTCTCCAGTGGGCTCAGTGTGCACAGCTCCATCTGGCAGCTGTGGTGTTTGTGTTCAAGGCCAACCCCACTGGGGATTCACCGGGGCAGCCCCTGAGGGGTGGTTTGGGCATGTTTCCTGTACAGGGAGGGCTCGACTCTCTGGTTCCCCTACAAAATCTACAGTTGCCCTTCAATTCCTGTTCTGTCTGAGCTACTGAGAGCAGGCTCTGTTGTTTTCATCCAAGAACAACAGTAACTGTTACACATGGATAGATTATAGAGCCAAACACGAGAGTCACAGGAATCTTAACAATAAACATGAGATGCCAAAGAAATTTCACACTATAATAGGCACTTTAGGCTAAATCTTTTTCACCCTTTTTGGTTGTTAAGGGCATTTTGGTGGAAATGTTTGAAAATCCCTGGCCTCAGGGATAAGCCTGGTAAAAAGGAAATAAATGAAGACAGGAGGGAGGCAGAGCAAAGAAAAGAGAAGGCACAGAGAGAAGGACAAGTAAGCAAAAGCAATATTTGTGCACATAATTGCCTGCCTTAAAAAGGCTGAGACATACATGATCTCACGCGATCCTTGTGTCAACTTTGTGACGGTCCCTATTTTACAGATATGGAAATTGAGGCTGCGTGAGAGGTGATGAGGCTTGTCCAAGCATATGTGGGTGGAAGGTAGTAGGGGCAAGTGTTGAAGCCAAGCTGCCTTGTCAAGCCCTGTGTTCCTACCACTCTGTCCCACGTTGGACATGATGGGCATGTGCTTTATTTTCCTGTTGACCAAAGGTAACCGAAGCCCAGAGTGCAAGAACCAGAGGGTAATTTCCCCACTTCCCTATCCAGTGTCACTTCCTCTAAAACTTAGCCCCACCACCCTGTCCAGGTCAGGTGACCCAGCAGGGCAGTCTGACAGGGGTGGCTCTGCTGGGCCCTGTGGCTTCTGGTGTTGAAACCGTCCTCCTGGGTCCTGGGTAGCAGGCGCTGTCTGCGGCCGGGTGTAAACAGCCAGGAGCACTGCTGGCTTTCGCTCAGCGGCTTCATTTCTTCATCCACTGCGCAGCCCTCTCATTACTCAGTGTCACAATGGCTGGAGCCTCACATACACACCAGGCTTTGTCTGCAGAGACATAAGCCAAAGAGGCCTGAAAATGGAAGCTGAGCTGCTTAGAAAGCAGCATCTCCCTTGGGCATCAAGTGACCCCCACATGACTTGTGTTTGCAGGGTGGCTTGAGGCTGGGCCCGGGGAAAGAAGAGGGGAAACCCAGGCCCCCTGGGAGCCTGCACCCAGAGCTTCTGGCCACAGGGTGTTAGAGCCTACTACCGCTTGTGAGTAGAAAGGAGAAGGCAGAAAGGGGATGGGGTGTGGGTGATGCCCCCAAAGAGTCTAGAACTTAATTGCTAATAATCATGGCTGTCATTTATTGAGCACTTACTATATGCTGGGCATTCTATTGAGCGCTTTACATACTTGTTCTGTCTTCACAAAACCCCTGCAATAAGTACTATTTTTATCCCTTGTTTTTCAAATGAAGACACTGAGGGTTAAGGCATTTGCTCCAAGTCACACGAGTAGAGAAGGGCAGAGCAGACTTGAGAACAGGTCTTGCAGATGACAAAAGCCATATTTAATTAAATCCTTATTAAATACTCAGCCTTTTGAGTTCTAGATGGCTCACAAAATGAACAGACCTTCAGGAACAGGGCAGAGTGGTGAGTTTAAGATCTTTCACCTCCCCATGGTTGTCCAGTATTGCGCATCCAATCCAGCCTGGGGTCTCCAGAGGGGCTACTGAAAAGTCTCCATGATGTTCATTAAATGCCCGTTGGGAGCGCTGCCTGGCCCTCTCCAGGATCTGCAGGCTCGGCAAGGCTGTCAACAGATTAGCCACATTCATACTAGATAAATACAAGAAACGTGACTGGTTGGATCGTCTTTATTTCCTTGCCCATATGATGCCAAGTCAGGATGGCTTGGTACTATTTCAGTGCTTCTTTTCAAAGCTGGGTTATGGTCTTCTCACCCCCAAACCCTTTATCACTCTGCTGGAGGATGGTGGAGTCTTTTTTGTCACTGTACATAGGTTTTCCTCCATACTCCATTCTACCCCATCCCCATTCTGAGGACTGTGTTTCTGACTTATAGGGGAGGAGTAAAAAGACATACAGAGAAAATATCGTGCTCCTTTGTTTGTCAAAAAAGAATGCCAACTCAGAACCACCTTCCTTAGCATCAGCTCTTTGTCACTCAGCCAAGGCATGAAGAGATAGTGAGAGATGAATTTTACATATAATACATGCAAGAAGCTTAGTTTGTGGATCTATGAGTAAATGGAGCCAGGACATAAAACTAGGCCACCAGGATTACAACTATGTGACCAAAGCAGACATTGCTAGTCAATCACAGTACTCCTCTAAATTGGGATCTGGCCTCTCAAATGCCCCTCGAGTACTCTAGGCAGCCATTATCAATCAATCAGAGCACACAATATAAAACCTATTTTTAAATGTGAACTGGTCTGTGGGCTCCTTACAGGCAGGGATCCCACCTTATGAAAACATTTGTCTCCCCTTAACATAACCTAACACAGTGTAATCTGGATAGCCCTCAATGTTTGTTGAACACATAAATGAATGAATTAATGTAGCTATTTAGACAGATGTGACTCAGTCCTCTTCTGGGTACCCTATCTTTGCCCTATCTTTGACTGAGGTGCTGGAATCTTCTGGGTACCAAATTGGTGCTTTGTTCACATGTTCCTCCAATGCTGCTTTAGCTTTACAGTTTTCTACACTTATCCCAAAGCTGGGGAGCTGTACCCTCAATCATAAAAGTCAAACAAGAATTCGCTGACCCTAAGTCAGAAGATGCATTAGAGTAACAGACACTGTGGTGGATTTTCTCAGTCTCTGATGACTAAGTCATTATTCCCAGACTAAGCTTCTCTGCTTGACTTGTTCATTCCTTGGGATGAATTCTCTCCTGGGAAGGCATCTCATGCAAATAGCCTTCTAACAGACCTGCCCCATCAGTTTCCTAGTCACAACTGAACTCCAACACTGGACACAGCTTATGCCTAATCTATTACCCTTTCTCTTTACCCCTACATGAGGGAGACCATGTGTAGCAGCTAGCTATTGCCACATAACAAACCGCCCCAATGTTTAATGGCTTAAAATAACAAACATTCCTTATTTCTCACAAGTCTACAGTTCAGCTGGGTGGTTCTGCTGGTTTGTACTGGGCTTGGCTGATGGTGGTTGGGCTCACTCATGTGCCTATGACAAGTTTGTTAGGTGACTGGGATAGCTCAACTAGGATGGCCTTGGTTGGATGACCTGGCTCTCTTCCATGTGTCTCTGACTTACTTCCAGCAGACTAGCCTGGGCATATTCTCATGATGAGGGCCAGGGTCAAACAGGGAGAAGCAAAAATGTAGTTTTGGACAAGAAGAGAATATAGCCTTCACTAGTGGGAAACATTTGAAACAGTGCCTGGGTGAGACCCTGAGCCCCTCATATGATGCGAAAAGCTTCAAATCAGTGACTTCATATTTCAGATGAATGTCTTGAGTACAAAGGCCTCAATAGAAATATTCTCTGGAAGTGAGCAGGCTTTGGCTCTATCTCTATCTGCCAGGTTTTCATTAAGGAACTCAGCAGATGAAACAAAAATGAAGGCCTCCCTGGATAGTCACTTCTCCTCTTTTCCCTGAAAGTACTTCCTTTGTAGCCACAATGACACAGACAACTGGCTTCCTGTCATTTCCCATCTTTTGGCTCCCATACCAAGCTTAGCTAGTTCAAGGTGAGCATTTCTCCACGTGCTTAGATTTCTACAGCAACTGTTGTCATCTGGTGGTTTTGATGTTATAGGTGTAAAGAGTGGGAGTGAGCAATACTCTGTAATGGCCTATATGGGAAAAGAATCTAAAAAAGAGTGGATATATGTATATGTATAACTGATTCACTTTGCTGTACACCTGAAACTAACACAACATCGTAAACCAACTATACTCCAATAAAAATTAAAAAAAAAAAAAAAAGAGTGGGAGTGAGGATTTATTTTTGGTGCTTCCAATCTGGTTCCAGAAAACTTTCACAGATGAATTGGGAGATTGGGATGGACATGTATACACTATTGATACTATGTATAAAATAGATAACTAATGAGAACCTACTGTATAGCACAGGGAACTCTACTCATGCTCTGTGGTGACCTAAATGGGAAAGAAATCCAAAAAAAGAGGGGATATATGTACATGTATAGCTGGTTCACTTTGCCGTACAGTAGAAACTAACACACTGTAAAGCAACTATACTCCAATAAAAATTAAAAAACAAAGAAACAAAAATCACAAACGTTCCCCTCCTACATTTTTTAAAAATTAAAAACAATTAAAAGCAAAAAAAAAAAAAAAAAAAGGAAGAAAACATTCACAAAGCCCAGACTGATCATGTCTTCCCAAAAGTTTAACTCCCTTCACTCTCATTATGGAATAGTTGAGTCCTATTGAAGACTAAATCATCTTCATGGGCTGGGCTGAAAGGCCCTACAAGGATGATTAAATGCAGTGAGACTACAAATTGGCAATCACCTTTTGAATACCATCTCAAATGGAGAGATCTTAAAAAAAGCAGTCCTTCCTTCACTTTTTGGTGAGGTTTCTGCTTTAGGGATAAGTAGCGAGACTTTTAAATCTCCTGCTCCTTGAGTGAGCAGGCACATGACAAAACCCTATTCCTTAAATCCTGTACCCATGGAAATAAAAAATCTGAGCCAATTCTAGTCACCTTTCCCATTAATCCTTGATGTCAACTCACAACCCTTCTCAACACAGCACTCCAGGTAATCACTACAATTGATCAGAGCTGATAATTAAGATGAAAAAGATTTACCAACTTGGATAAGGATGGACCAAAGATTCCAAGGTAGAAATTAGTAAAACAGGTTATTGTGGGTTGAATTTTGTCCCGCCCCCTCCCCAATTCATATGTTGAAGTCCTATCCCTCAGAATGTGAATTTCTTTGGCAATAGGGTTATTGCAAATGTAATTACTTAACATGAGATTACACAGTTAAAATGAGGTTATGCTGAGCTATATGACCTTATCTAGTACGACTGATGTCCTTATAAAAAAGAAATGTGGACATAAATGCACCTAGGAGAACACCAGATGAACATGAAGATAGAGTTGTATAAGCCAAGGGATGTCAAAGATTGCCAGCAGACCACGAGAAACTAAGGAAGAGACATAGAAAAGACTATCACAGCCCTCAGAAGGAATCAACCTGCTAACACCTTGATCTCAGACTCCAGCCTCCAGAACTGTGGGGCAATAAATTTCTGTTATTTAGACCACTCAGTTTGTGGTACTTTGTTACAGCAGACCTAGAAAACTAATACAAGTTCAGAAAGAATCTTGCCTATGGAGCACAGATTATTTCTAGGATGTTAAAAGACACAGGCAATTTTAAAACAGAAAGGCACCTTGGAGACCAAACAGACAACTCTTCTTCCCCCAGGCAGATTTTGCAAATAAAGAAACCAGAGCCCAGAGATGTTACAGGATGTGACTAAAGTCACAGAGCCAGCTGGTCAGAGCTGAGATTTCATATTAGGTCTTTTGACTGTCATTTCCCCATGCCCAATGTCCATGCACACTTTAGTCATTTGCTTACATCTGTATCTCTTCTAACTTACCATGACACCTTGAAAGCAGGGTCTATATGCCTGGAATCTGGCACAGTGTCTCACATATAACAAGCCCTCAATAATAATAATAGTTCATATTTCCAGGGTCTTCCACGGGGTAATCTTCATGTTGACCCAAGAAACGGTGCTTTTCCAAAAGCAATTCCTATGCTAGAGACAGAACAGAAAGCCAGGCTTCTCAATGTGTCAAGCTGTAGACAGCAACTCCCAATGGCCTGTAAGTGATCAAACCCTGTCCACAGTTAGTCTGGGCCAAGCAGCCTTCTGCCAACAATATGGTGCTCCGGGAGGGGTAAGCCATGAAGAAAGGCCTGCCAGCAGCCTGTGAGCTCTTAGCCAGCTCCCTTCAGCAGCTATAAATTTATATCTCTTCCCCAGCTGAGGGTCTTACTTGCTTCTTAGAGGCAGGGACCATCTTATTTATCTCTACATCCTCCATGTTGCCCAGGGCCCAGGGTTCAGCTCATATCATGGCAGATGCCCAATGAATGTGTGTCAGCTTGGATCAACTTCCTATGCCATCGCCTGGCAGCTGGGTACAAGGACAGGAAATTTTACAAGGTGTTATTTTGCTAAAAATATACCTGAGGGGAATCTCATGCCTTGTTATTTGTAACTCTTCCTTTCCAAAGCTGGACGAGCGTTGAAAGAAATCATCGTCAAAATGACACTTTTCAACACTTAAAATGTCTGCCTGAGTTTAGAGAACAAAGCTTCAGTCAGTTCAGTCTCTGCAGGAACGTCCCCCACAAGACACATTTATGATGTAAACTTTAAATGGTTCTTGGTTTTCCATAACAAACAAATGCTTGCTAAAGCTTAAGGTGTGGGTCATATCTTAAAATAGTAAATTCTAAAGATCATGATTATTTTGCGTATATTAAATACATCAAATCTATTAAATACGCCTAGGAGGTGACTTCACAGTAATCACATCTCATTTCCATAATTTGGTATTTTTGTGGTTGACATGGGTTCTGAGGAACAGAATACAATTTGTTTTTCATTGAACTGACGGAAAGCAGGATTGGCTTACACGAGCTTTGCTCATGACAGCTGTACGAAACCTGCTTGGATTGAAAGGAGAGAGTCGCTGGAGTCCATTTGGTCTGGCTACATAATTGTGGGCTTCAAGCACAAAATGAAAATGTAGCAGGGAAGTCCATCTCCCCTTCCCACTGCTTGCCATTGTGCCCCCCAAGGGATTACAACCTCCAGCACACACTGGGTACACCAATGGGTGTGGGTGAGAGACCCCCACCAAGTCAAATGCACTATGGCACTGACAGGCCAGGGCAGGGACAGCACTGTCATGCTGTTTCCCAAGACGCCATGGTGTACACACCCAACCACCAACCTTCCTGCATCGGCTCCCAGGTCTCCTACAGGGAGCAGAGGTAGAAGGGAGCTCCCCACATGCTGACAAGACCTGGTGGCCACCCTGGGTGGAGGGTGGCAGCGGTCATGGGATGGGGGTGGGAAAGAGAAGGTCGAGTTCTGGGACACCAGGGGCTGGAGATAGGGGGCAGCTCCACCAGTGAGCTGAGCTTCATTATCCCATCAGACTTCACTTATGAGACACAAATACGAAGATAAACTAAGAAATGTGAGACAGCAGTGATAGGACATTAAACCCCAAACAAGTCCTTCTGAGCATGAGTCTTGGTCAACAACACCAGTTGCTCGGCCATGAGTCCAGACCCGCCAGGGACAATTGTGTAGGGGCTCAGTTTTTCATATAGGGCTTAATAGATGTTTTGGTCTCATGCTGAGTGTGTAAAGCTGGGTTGAATGCTACATAAGAGCTTAGGTAAACTAGACTGTAAGATCTTTGGGGATCAGGAATTCTCTGATTCCTGTTTCTCCCAAAGCACTTGGAAGATTTTGACACATGATACACATGATACAACAGCACATAAATCACATATGACAAGTCACAAACTGAGATGTTGGAGATGAAATATTCTGGGGCACATACGGGGCACTGAATTATAGTTTTCATTGCAGCAATGTAGACTTCATTCCTGACCAAGGAGCCCATGGAGCATGTGACGTAGAAAGGGTAGAAGGCATCATTTCAAGGTGCAACATGGGAAAGGAGGCTGGGGAGGAAGGTTTATGAGAAAGACATTGTTCGCTGGCTCTGAGCCTTAGCTCACATCACTGATACATATGCATCATAAAGCAATACCGATTCTCCAGGGAGAATTAGGTAATGATGTGCACTTGGAAACTATAAGGAAAATGGAGCCATGTGTTAAATGCTGTGGTTAAAAGCTGGAAACCACAACTTCTCAGCTCCTTTCTATTGAGACTTCTGAATAACAAAATTCCTTCCTGACTCCGTGTTTAATTGCCTGGAAGAGGGAGCAGAAGATGAGGTCCCTCCATCCTGCAAGTTTCAGATGCCGATTGGTTTGATCCACGGGTTCCCTGTTGTTTGAAACCTTCCTGCCAACTGGCTGCTGGGAGAAGTCACAAAGCCGGTGGATGGAAATAGCCCTGCCCGCTGAGAGAAAGAGGATCTCTTCTCATCCTCTAACAAATACTGATGACACATTTTTGCACCTCTGACAGTTGCTACGGAGACCGTGTGGGGAACACATGTAAATATTCCGCCTGTGTGAGACACGCTAAGGTCCTCCAGAGCAATGCATTTTCTCTTCTTGACTTTTCTCTTGCTGTCTGAGCGCTGCAGTTTGCAGCTACATCAGTAAGCCCTGTAGTTTCAGGCCTCAGACTCGTGAGGCTCCTGTTTCAGGAACTCCTCTACCAGGAACGAGTGGAAACACCCCACATGTGGGGTCATGAGATCTGGGTTTGAAATGCTTTCCTGCTACTTTTATGGTAGCAGAAAGTTCCTCCACCTCTACCTTCTCATCTGTAAAGTAGGGGAAATAAAGCCCCCTTCTCTAGGGGAGAAGGCGGAAAATGGACACAAGCTTTGTAAAGATGAAAGCATTAGGTGCGTTTAGTAGCATGATTATGGAATTACCGGCTATTCCCAAAGGCTTGTCAAAAGCAAACATGGTCTTTTAGGCCTTGGCATGTACAAACGGGGCCGGCTCACCATCAGAGTTAGCCTTGTTCCTTCTCAAAGTTCGGTGTGGATGTCCCCATGCTATTACTTTGTCCTGCTAAAGGCAGGCGAGCTCAGATGAGGAATCCAGGCCTTGGAGCCTGGCTCCTGGCACCTCTCCTTCCAATTGTCCAGGGGCTCCGTGGTGATCAAGGGCCCCATCTCACAGCCTTCCATCCACACGAGAGCAGAACAGCTCAGCCACCAATCTCTTCCGACCCCTGAAAAAACCCAGGTGTTTTCTTACAACACAAATACATCCCCAAGGCTTGGAAAAGCCCGCAGATCCAGCAGCAAGACCCAAGCCCGCAGACCCTCTTGCTCAAAGGGGCACGAGGGCCAGAGAGTAGGTGTGCGCAAGCTCTGGTCTGCATTCTAAAGACAGCTCCTGAAACTCCAGCTCCTGTGTGGCTTCTTTCGGGGTGTGGGAGGAGAGGCGGAGCCAAGAATGAGGGCGTTGCCCTCACTGACAGTCAGCTGCCGCCCACGCTCCAGCGGAGAGCTTCTCACAGGTCTGTTTCTTTCTATCTCCTTGGTAACCCGACATGGTGCTGTGATGACAACAAGAAACAGAGTAAACAGGATCAGTCAGCGGTGGGGAGCTAGGCCTGCTTCCCCTTCCACCTAGCTCGCTCTCCATTCCGGAGGTCTAGATGTGTGTTCGTTATTTGTCATTCAGTCACACAGAACAGCCACGCCAAATTCTGGTCTTGAGAAGAAGCAGCCCGACACATGTGTTCCTTGTGCTCCCCACTCAGCCAGTGAGGGGATCCTGGAAATGCTGAGCCCGCGCGGGTTCCAACCATCCCAGCCCAAATGCTAAGGGCTGCTGGGGAGCAGAACTCAGCAGGCAGGAATGTGAGAGGAGGGTGGGGGCCAGGGGCGGAGGGAGGATGGAAGGGAGCTGGGAGAAGGGTAGAAGTCAGCCAGGTCAAGGATTCCCCAAATTCTTTTCCCTTGGCACTCCACACCCCAAATCTCCCATCTGAAAGGAAAATATAATGTGTGTGTATGTATCTAGATAGATAAAATGTATATATAAAACATAATGTATTTATAATATATATGTGTATATAAAATATATTTGATTATTAGAACTTCCATGAAGTTGAGAAGGGGTAACGAAGAGCATCTTGTGGGTTTTTTTGTTGTGTGTTTTGTTTGTATTCGTTTGTGTTTGCTTTGCCAGGAAAGGAAGGAGAATTAAAAGGGAGGCTGAGAAAGGAAAGATATGATACTGATAATAACATGTAGGAATAAGCCAAGAATTCAGTTATCCATTCAGTAAATACTGAGTGAGCATCCACTACTTACCAGGCCCTGTTTTAGATGTTGGAGATATGGCAGTAAACATAACAGGCAGAAATTCCTGACTTCATGTAGCTTACATTCAAGGGAGAGGCAGGAAATAAAGATGACAAGTTTAGTTTTTCAAATGACAAAATGACAACAAAACATGATGAGCACATAAAACGTATTGAGTGCACACACAGACATAAAGCAAGATGGAGGTCAGGGAGCTGCAGTCCAGGAGAGGAGAACCAAAGGAGTCCTCACTACAGAAGTGGCTCTGAGTCAAGTTGTGGCAGGCGAGGACTTGAGCTGGGCTGCTTTCTGGGCAAAGAGCATCCCGAGACCAATCAGGAGGCTACCGTGGCTGAAGCAGCGTGAGCCAGAGGGGAGGAGAGAGGGTGAGGCTGGAGTGTGACGTGTCACATCAGGTAGGGCCTTGGGGGCCACTAGAAAGATTCAGGCTTTTCCTCTGAATTAAATGAGGAGGCATGGGAGGGTCTTCAGCAGAGAAGTGGTGTGATTTGATTTCTGTTAAAGGATCATTGTGGCTGCTTCATGAAGAATAGATTGAGGGTGGAGGGGGGCTGATACTCTGAATCTGAAATCTGCTCTCACTTTGTTAGCAGGTGGAATTGGCAAGTTTGGGGGAGGGTAGAGACAGGCACCCAGACTTCCTCTTATGTGATCAGGAGGATGGAGAAAAACTGGAAATGGGATGTTTTGGGTGTGATTCAGTGTTAATGAAAGGTGTTTGCACACAACCTAAAATCATCTTGGCTATCACCAGTGGTTTATCTCCCACCCCTTGGAGAATGAGGTCTAGAGAGAAACCAAACATTCCCATACATGGATGCTATAATTTATCTGGCCCATGGAGGTTCTCAGCTCGAACCTGCTATTCAGATATGGCTTAGAGACACTAAGTCTGACCCTCCTTAACTCCATAGCTTGGACTAAAATTCAAAATGTAACAAGAGCAGTGGGGTCACAGAGTGATTAACACACATTCAGACATGCCAACACATGCAGCTCCTTTGTTTTCCAGAACTGATCAAATCTTCCTTGTATCCCCTCAACCCTATGGAACATGTAGGAAAAGACTGAACGTACATGGTCAGCCGGTATATCCTGGCCTCTTCTTGTATCCCTTGGTCTCCTGATGTTAGCACCTGGCTCTTTGGCTGGTGGGGGTGTGGCTACCATGTGGCTATGGGTGTGGAAACCAGCATGGTGACCTCTGGTCTTGAGGGGCATCCCTGCTGGGTGTTTGGGTCCTGTGCTGGTGTCCCATGAGTTACTCCCGGTCTAGTTTGTTCATTGGCATGCAATGGACAAACTTAGCCATAGGACATTGACACTGCTATTGCCTCTGGAAGTCAAACTACTTGATGTCAATGGCCTCCACTTTCCAACTTCAGGTCTCTGCATTTCCATTGATCCATCTTGAACCTCCCTGACCTTCACCAGGGCACCTGGGAATACAGGGATACATCTCATCGTTTTCTACCAAGGTCCCTCCATTTGCTAATGCTGCACTGTCCCACCCAAGCCATGTTAGACATGGTACCAGATACATGCTGGGCTTCACCTAGTTGCTTTCAGCCTCTTCCAGGCTGTGCGTGGGAAAGTAGGTCACTTGCCCTAATATTTTTAGTCTCTCCATACCTTTCTGAATGTTTTCATAGTTCCCTCCCCAAAAAAAGGCTTGGCCTCAAGGAAGAGGCAAGGCAAGACTCTGATGTGTGAGGGTCTTAGCTTGCGTCCACCTCTTTTTTCATTCCTGTGCTCTGCTGGACAGGAATGAGTGTGCCCTTTCCCCCTCTTCCTTTTGGGTAAGAATGTATCCCTCAAGATATCTTTTTCCGGGCTTCCCTGGTGGCGCAGTGGTTGAGAGTCCGCCTGCCGATGCAGGGGACACGGGATCGTGCCCCGGTCCGCGAAGATCCCACATGCCGTAGAGCTGCTGGGCCCGTGAATCATGGCCGCTGAGCCAGCGCGTCCGGAGCCTGTGCTCCGCAACGGGAGAGGCCACAACAGTGAGAGGCCCGCGTACCGCAAAAAAAAAAAAAAAAAAGATATCTTTTTCCTTGCTAAAATGGTATCTGTTCCATCCACTTCCCTGGGGCCATCATGGTTGGGTCAAGTGTGCCCTCAGGGAAACAGACACTGAGGCAGAATTAAGATTGCAAGAGTTTTTTGGGGGAGTAACACTTGTGAAGATAAAAGAGGGAGAAAGTACAATTGGACAGGGAAAGCCTCAGATCACGACGCAGATCTGAGTCATTTTGGCCAACCCAATGAGGGATTCCAGAACAAAGATTGCTCATCAGAGGAGTACCATGTTGAAGAATTGGCCAGGCCTAGTACCTACTCTGTGCTCAGTCACTGGCTGGGGGCTGCCCCAGGAAGAGCATGGCCCCTGCTCTAAAGGTGCGGTGGATCCTAAGGTACTGACAGCTGGAGGCTGTAAGCTAACTGCATCTTTTACTGCTGAACAGCAAGTTCTTTCTTGAAGGGAGACCCAAATGGGCACCTCTAATGCTGCTACAATGGGGGGAAGGTTGTTAGAGAAATGACTGATGGGGGAAATAATGCATATCACATCAGACTGGTATTTTCTACATGTTTTATATATTACCCAAGTCATCACTGAGCACAATCTCAGCCCACATCCTTTTCCCTGCAGGTGAGCTTTAATCCACTGTGACCGCAGCATAAAACGATTTGACTGTTCTTGAAACTTTCCTAAGAACATCTTCACAGAACACGGCGCTGGCGTAATGCTTTAAAACCATGAGCATGGCTTTTACAGAGCCCTCTGATTTTAATCTAAGAGGCTCTTTGTAAATTTAAAAAAATGTCCATTTTAATTCACCATTTGGAACCAGCAAGTGCCACGCCGTTTATCTAAACCCAAGTCCTCTACCAAGACAGTGATCTGTGTGCTGCTGGGGAAATTTCAGTGGTTTGTTGATAGCAAACTAATGGTGATAGAGGACTACAGATCTCTAGCAAAGAAAGCTCCTGTGAATTAGGAGATTGGGATTGACATATATACACTAATATGTATAAAATAGGTAACTAAAAAGAACCTGCTGTATAAAAAGTAAATAAAATAAAATAAATCATGGTTGTTTAAAAAATCATCAATGGATGATAAAAGAAACAGGCAAAAGCATGATTAGATTAAAAAAAGAAAAAGAAAGCTCCTATGAGTCAGAAGCCAATCATCTAACTGTCTGTTCACCAGGTTTCCTTCCTGTGAGTCACTTTAAAAAGCTTCACTTCTTCTTTCTCAGTTTTCAGCCCTTTTCTGGTTTAATCAATGACAGTTGAAGCTATATTATAATTACTGGAAGTGTTGATAAATGCAATCGGTCCCCTCTCCTGGACAGCCCTTGGAAAGGAAGTGGTAGAGAAGAGATGGAAGGAGGTGGGAAAGAAGTCTGTATGTGGAGAAAGGGAGAAGCAAAAGTGACTAGAGGAGAAACCAAAAGACTAGAAATTTCTTGCTGTCCCAGGAGTCAAAATATTGCTTAGTTTAGTCATGATTTATCACAAAGATGGCCAGTTTCCTGGAAATAACATTGTCAGAAAAATTATAGGACTCAAGTTAAATTTGTTTGTTTGGTTTTTTTAATAAATTTATTTATTTATTTATTTGGCTGCGTTGGGTCTTCGTTGCTGCGCATGGGCTTTCTCTAGTTGCGGTGAGCGGGAGCTACTCTTTTTTCTCCCGTTGCGGAGCACAGGCTCCGGACGCTCAGGCTCAGCGGCCATGGCTCACGGGCCCAGCCGCTCTGCGGCATGTGTGATCCTTCCGGACCGGGGCACGAACCCGTGTCCCCTGCATCGGCAGGCGGACCCTCAACCACTGTGCCACCAGGGAAGCCCAGGAGCTACTCTTCATTGCGGTGTGCAGGCTTCTCATTGTGGTGGCTTCTCTTGTTGCGGAGCACAGGCTCTAGGTGTGCGGGCTTCAGTAGTTGTGGCACGTGGGCTCTAGAGCGCAGGCTCAGTAGTTGTGACACACGGGATTAGTTGCTCCGCAGCATGTGGGATCTTCCTGGACCAGGGCTCGAACCCATGTCCCCAGCATTGGCAGGAGGATTCTTAACCACTGTGCCACCAGAGAAGTCTCTTAAATTTGAATTTCAAATAATGAGTCAATTTTTAGCATAAACATGTCCAATGAAATATTTCAGATATACTTTTATTCATTAAATTTTTTCTTTGTCTGAAATTCAAATTGAACTTGGCCCCCTGTATTTTTATTTGCTAAATATGGCAACCCAAGCCAGGAGACATTTCAATCTCATCACGCTGGGCTGGTGAGGGTGATAAGCTACATATTGAAGAGGAAATGGAGAGTATAACACCATACTCCTACTTTCTAGCAGAAAGAGCCAGGTTATTTGGACTTGAAAGTTCCTTCCTTCTGGGTCAGCCTCTGCCTTCCCAGCTCTGCTCAACACTGAGCATTTCAAACTGACCATTGGTTCGAACCCATCAGCAGGTCACTGAAATTGGACTTGCTGTCCTAGACTTGGTATCTTCTATGACTAAAGGTAACTTGGATCCCTCAAGTTTACTGAGCCTTTTTCTTTCCTTAATCACCACCATGTTTGTCCAGTCAATAGGACCGAGCTTTTGCCTTGGTTTCTGCCTGTACCTGAGGTCCTGAACTCCAAACCATTCAGTTGTGGTTTTGACATCCTGCCTTGATCATGGGTTCCTCTCAGCCCATGCCTGGTGTATGTCTCCAAACCAAACATGTCACCTGGACAATACTGATTCCAAGCCTCACCCTCTTGTAGAACAGGGGTTGCCAAACATTTTCTGTACAGGGCCAGATAGAAGATATTTTTGGCTTTGTAAACCCCAAGTCTCTGTCACTACTCAATTCTGCCATTGTAGCATGAACAGACGTGTGTTCCCATAAAACTTTATTTACAAAAACAGGTCATGGGCCAGATTTGGCATACGGATCATAGTTTGCTGACCCCTGTTCTAGAAAATCCTATGATATTGCTCTTCCTGCCCAAAAGTTTCCACTTAAATGTGGATGCTGACCTATTAGCTCATGGGAGCCTTTTCTACTAGACAGGATTTTGATGGAGGCTCCATGCCCCATTGGGGGCCAGTCCTATTTTACAATCGTGGTGCGCTCGTCTTGGACCTGGCAGTTCCCAGCTTTGTTATCTTGCCCTCTGTCAGCCACTGAGGTCCCAGCATGTCTAGAGAATGAGTACACGTAAGTAAGCCAACATCTGCTTTTGTTTCCACACCGCAGCCAGGATTCACTCTCCTTCTTTCCATAAACACTATCTTAGTTCAAGATTTTGTTGCCAACACTTTGGACTGGTCTGTCTTCTCTTTGGACGTCTGCCTGAGAAATCTTCTCTGTGCATCACTGTTGCATAAAAGTCAATGGGACTACCCTGCCAGTGCTAGGAAGGGTTTGTCTTATAATACCTATGGATTTAGAGAAAACCCTTCTCTCTTAGATGATTAAAAAACCCTGACAAAACCAGGTAAAGGCAGCCACAGTGCATGGCTTCAAGACTACACATTGAGTGCTTCAGGATGAAGAAAAACCAACATTATGAATAATATTGATGCTGTTATTAAAAGTAACACTATGACCTTAGAAAGACCTTACTATGGTATGAAAATGCAAAACAAACTTCACAAGCAATTCAATATGGATATGACTAAATCCACTTCTTCACAAGGGTAGGACTTTGGGAACTATTTCATAAATTTCAAAAACAAGATTTTAAATTAGAAAAAACCAACAGTTTTGAAACAACTCTCCACAAGCCTTTTAAAATAATGTTAATTGACATAGGCTGCTGCTCTGGATCAGTCTGACCACCGTGTTCTACACATCTTTTTATTTTATGGGATAAGTATTTCTCTCAAAAGTTGAGTGAAATTGAAGACTTTATAAATCAAATTCTATTTTAAATAGAGAACTTATTCTTTAATTTTGGAGTCTTCCTTCCCTCATTTAAAAAAATGTTGTTTTCTATTTATTTTCTTTCATTATAATAAATTTTTAATAAGCATTATATCCCCAAATTGAAACTGTCTATACTTGCTTAGGAAGAATACTTTCTGAATTATCTGAACTCCTTCAAACCAGTCAACAATTGTAACTTAATTGTTATGACTTTGGAATAAATCTAAAACTATCAGATCTTCACATTATTGCTGTTTTGTGGTTTGACTAGAGCTGATTGCGTGAAATGGGTGCTCAACAAATACTAACTGAGGTAAATGTTTCTGTAATAATTGTGACCAATGGTCAAAACTTTATTAGCATGAACTTTTTAATAGGTGTATTTTTGAGTAATTGTACAAAAACTGCACATATTTAAAGCATACAATTGGATGAATTTTGACATATGTATAAATTTGTCATGAAACTTCACTACCATCAGAATAATGAACATATTCCATTACCTCCAAATATTTCCTCATGCTCTTTTTTTTTTTTTTGCGGTATGCGGGCCTCTCACTGTTGTGGCCTCTCCCGTTGCGGAGCACAGGCTCCGGACGCGCAGGCTCAGCGGCCATGGCTCACGGGCCCAGCCGCTCCGCGGCATGTGGGATCTTCCCGGACCGGGGCACGAACCCGCGTCCCCCGCATCGGCAGGTGGACTCTCAACCACTGCGCCACCAGGGAAGCCCCTCATGCTCCTTTTAAATCTCTTCTTCCTACCTCTCCCCATATGTTCCCCTACTCCAATCCCTGAGTAACCACTGATCTATTTTCTGTGTTTTCTAGAATTTTATATAAATTGAACCATGCACTATGCACTCTTTCTTGTCTGGCTTCTTTCATTCACCAAAATTATTTTTATATTGCTCCATGTTGAAATGTGCATCAACAATTCATTTATTTTCATCACTGAATAATATTCCAGTTTGTCTGAAAACAATTTGTTTATCCATTCACCTGTTGATGGACATCTGGGCTGTTTCCAGTTTGGGGCTGTTAAAAATAAAGCTGCTATGAACATTCATAAATAGGTCTTTATATGATTATATGCCTTCACTTACCATCGGTAAATACCTAGAAATAAAATGGCTAGATCATATGTTGGATCTGTCTAAACTTTTAAAAAACATTTCAACTGTTTTCCAAAGTGTTTTGGAAACTCCCGCCAGTCATATAGGAAAGTTCCAGTTTTCTGCATTCTTACCAACGCTTGGTATAGCCATTAAAAAATTTTTTTTAGCCATTCTCATATGCATGTAGTAGTATTTCATTATGATTTAATTAGCATTTTCCTAATGGCGAATGACGTTGAGAACTTTTTATGTTCTTAACATTTGATATTTTTCAGATCTGAACCTTTTATTTGTTTATTTGACATCTGATATTTTCTTGGTGAAATGGCTGTTCAAAGAGTTTGCCCATTTTTTTTATTGTTTTTTTTTGTTTTGTTTTCTTATAATGAGTTTGAGAATTCTTTAAATACTTTGGATCCAAATCATATCACAAATATATAATTTACAAATATTTTCTTCCAGTCTTCATTTTTTTAACAAGGCTTTTCATGGTTAAAAAGGTTTTATTGTTTATAAAGTCCAATTTCTCAATTTTTCCTTTTATGGATAGTGCATTTGGTGTCAGAACTCT
The DNA here is from genome assembly GCF_005190385.1 of Monodon monoceros. NCBI lineage: Eukaryota > Metazoa > Chordata > Mammalia > Artiodactyla > Monodontidae > Monodon > Monodon monoceros. Next base: position 84,053,387 of record NW_021703784.1, on the reverse strand, counting down.
GCCTAGTTTTAGATCCCAAAGAATTTCTTTTATATTTTTTTCTAAAAGTTTTATAGTTTACATTTTACATTAAAAATCCACAATCCATTTAAATTGTCATATAAATTATGAGACTTGTTTCCTTTTTTTTTTTTTGCTTATGAATGTCTAATTGCTCCTTCCTCCCTGTTAAAAAAGCTACCCTTCCTTCACTGGATTGCTTTTGTACCTTTGTCAAAAATCAGCTGGGCATATATGTATTGGTCTACTTATGGGCTCTGTATTCTGTTTCATTAATCTCTATGTCTGCCCCTCTATCAATATCACACAGTCTTGATTACTATTGCTGTATAATGTCTTGAAATGGGGGTAGAACTACTCCTCCTGCTTATTCTTCTTTTAAAAAATTGCTTTTAACTATTTTAGTTCCTTTGCCTTTCCGTATAAATTTTAGAATAATCTTGTCTATATTTACAAAAAACCTTAGAAAAATTTTGACAGGACATGTGTTAAACCTTAATGTCAGTTTGCAGAGAATTAACATCTTAACTATGTTGAGTTTTCCAGTCCACAAACACAACATGCCTGTCAGTTATTTAGGTCTTCTTTGATTCCTTTATCAACATTTTGTAGTTTTCAGCATACAAATCCTGTACATGGTTTGTCAAATTTACATCTAAGTGCTTAATTTTTTTGAGCAACTGTAAATGGTATTATATTCAAAAATTTAATATCCATGAGTTCAGTGTTAGTACATAGAAATGCAATTGACTTTTCTATGTTTATTTTGTACCTAGTGATCTTGCTGAACATACCAGGAAGTTTTTGTATATTCCTTGGTATCTTCTACATAGACATTTCCAACTTAGCTTTTTTTAAACATCACCCTATTTGTGAGGTGGGGGGTTGCAGTGTTAGGGGGCCTTGTTACAGTCTGGCGAAGGTGGAAATTTATGTTTCCCCCTAGGTCTTTGCTGGAATGAGTAAGAGTGAGGCCATAGCTTTCTCTGTGGTGTTTGGCTAGAGCAGAGCTGTTACTATCTCAAAGTTCTCTATCTTACTAGGCTACCCATTTCCTACAACTTTGGCTACAGAGAGCAGACTTTTGTTGTGACTTTTTTCGTCTGTGCCTGTTGGCATTCCCAGGTTGCTGTCTTCATCAGCTCCAAGTCTGGGACATACGAGGCAGCAAGAAAACCCAGGGAACTCACCAGTTTTCAGTTCTGTGGGTCCCAATATCCCTAACCAATCTTCTTCTCTCCCCTTTCAGATGCTCCTTATACTTGTTTTATATGTAATATTCAGGGTTTCTCTCGCACTTAATGGAAGAACTGGGAAAAATTACATCTATTCTACCTTCCCATAAGTGGAATCACTCATTTGTTTTGTTGGAGTTATTCTCAAATTTTATTGTGAAAAATAATATGCTCCAGCAGGTAATATTTTTGTTCCAGGTTTAAAAGAATTACACAGTACTCCCATTTTAAAAGCAGAAAGTCACTTAGTTTAGTAACTTTTTTCCTGATGAAATCTTTTAACTCGGTTTTCTTAAAGTGTTACTTACCAGAGCAGTGGCCAACATGGCAGAGTAGGAAGACCCTGAGCTCACCTCCTCCCATGGGCACATAAATATTACAACAATTTATAGAGCAACAACTGATAAGAAAGACCTAAAGACTAGCAGGGATTATCTTCTACAAATAAAGACATAAAGAAGGAACCACAACAAGACAGTAAGAGGGGAAGAAACTAGTCAGGACCCATATGTCCAGGTGGGTGACCCACAAACAGGAGGATAATTACAATTGCAGAGGTTCTCCCCAAGGAGTGAGGGATCCAAGCCTCACATTGGGCTCCCCAGCCCGGGGGTCCTACAATGGAAAGATGAGCCTCCAGAACATTTGGCTTTAAAGGCCAGTGGGGCTTAATTCTGGGAGAGCCAAAGGGCTGTAGGAAATAGAGAGCCCCCTCGAAAAGGCGCACACACAATCTCACATGCTCTGAGACCTAGGGCAGATGCAGTAAGTTGAAAGGGGCCTACTGATCAGACCCACCTGCTGATCTTGGAGAGCCTCCAGGAGAGGCAGGAGGCAACTGAAGCTCACCCTGGAGACATGGGCACTGGCAGCAGCCATTTTTCAGAGATCATTCTACCACAAGGATGCCGGTGGAAACAAGGAAGTTCTCAAATAAACAACCTAACCTTACACCTAAGGGAACTAGAAAAAGAAGAACAAACAGAACCCCAAAGTTAGTAGAAGGAGAGAAATAATAAAGATCAGAGAAGAAATAAATGAAATAGAGACAAAAATAGAAAAGATCAATAAAACTAAAAGCTGTTTTTTTAAAAGATAAACAAAATTGATAAACTTTTAGCCAGACTCATCAAGAAAAAAAGGGAGAGGGCCCAAGTCAATAAAATTAGAAATGAAAAAAGAGAAGTTACAACTGACACCACAGAAATACAAAGGATCATAAGAAATTACTATGAACAATTATATGCCAATAAAATGAACAACCTAGAGGAAATGGACAAGTTTCTAGAAATGTACAATCTCCCAAGACTGAACAAGAGGAAATAGAAAATATAAACAGACCAATTACCAGTAATAAAAATGGATCAGTAATTTAAAAAAACCCGAACAAACAAAAGTCTAGGACCAGAAGGCTTCACAGGTGAATTCTACCAAACATTTAGAGAAGAGTTAATACCAATCCTACTCAAACTATTCCAGAAAATTTGAGAGGAAGAAACACTTCTGCACTCATTCTACAAGGCCAGTATCACCCTGATACCAAAGCCAGACAAAGATATCACAAAAAAATAAAATTACAGGCCAATATCTCTGATGAACATAGATGCAAAAATCCTCAACAAAACAGTAGCAAACCAAATTCAACAGTACATCAAAAGGATCATACACCATGATCAAGTGGGATTTATCCCAGGGATGACAGGATGGTTCAGTATCTGCAAATCCAATTACTGTGATGCACCACATTGACAAGTTGAAGAATAAACATCACATGATTATCTCAATAGATGTGGAACAAGCTTTTGACAAAATTCAACATCTGTTTATGATAATAAAAAAAAAAATTCTCAACAAAGTGGGTATAGAGGGAACATACCTCAACATAATACAGGCCATATATGAGAAGCCCACAGCTAACATTATGCTCAATGGTGAAGAGCTGAAAACATTTCCTCTAAGATAAAGAACAAGACAATGATGCCCATTCTCACCACTTTTATCCAACATAGTATTGGAGTCTTTGCCACAGCAATCAGACAAGAAAAAGAAATAAAAGGTATCCTAATTGCAAAGGATTAAGTAAAACTGTCATTGATACCTTACATAGAAAATCCTAAAGACGCCACCAAAAAACTACTAGAACTCAGCAATGAAATCAGTAAAGTTGTTGGATACAAAATTAATATACATAAATCTGTTGCATCTCTATACACTAACAACAAATTATCAGAAAGAGATTAAGAAAACAATCCCATTTACCATCACATCACAAAGAATAAAATACCCAGGAATAAATCTAACTAAGGAGATAAAAGTCTTGTACTTGGAAACTATAAGATGCTGATGAAAGAAATTGTAGATGACACAAACAGATGGAAAGATATACCATGCTCATGACCATACTACCCAAAGCAATCTATACATTCACTGTAATCCTATTGAAATACCGATGGCATTTTTCACAGAACTAGAACAAGTAATTCTAGAATTAGTATGGAAACACAAAAGACCCCAAATAACCAAAACAATCTTGAGAAAGAAAAAGAAAGCCAGAGGAATCATGCTCCCTGATTCCAAGCTATACTACAAAACTAGAGTAATCAAAACAGTATGGTCCTGGCACAAGAAATGGAAACATAGATCAATGGAACAGAATAGAGAGCCCAGAAATGAATCCACACTTATATGGGCTATTAATCTGTCTAAGAATATGCAGTGGGGAAAAGGCAGCCTCTTCAGTTAAGGATGTCCAGGGAAACCTGCACAGCTACATGCAAAAAAGATCAAACTGGACTACTTTTTCAAGCCATGCACAAAAATAAATTCAAAATGGATTAAAGACTTAAATGTAAGACCTAAAATTATAAAAATTCTGGAAGAAAACATATGTAGTATGCTCTTTGACATTGTTCTTTGTAATATTTTTTTTTGGATCTGTCTCATCAGGCAAGGGAAAAAAAAGAAAAATAAACAAATGGAACTACATCAAACTAAAAAGCTTTTTCCCAGAGAAGGAAGCTATCAGCAAATTTTAAAGGTCGCCTACTGAATAGGAGAAGATATTTGCAAATGATATATCCAATAAGGAGTTAATATCCAAAATATACGAAGAACTCACACAACTCAACATGAAAAATACCAAACAACCTCATTAAAAAGTGGGCAAAGGATCTGAATAGGCGTTTTTCCAAAGAAGACATACAGATGGCCTACAGGCATATGAAAATGTGCTCAGCATCACTAACCATCAGGGAAATGCAACTCAAAACCACAATGAGATATCACCTTGCACCTGTCCGAATGACTATTATCAAAACGACAACAAATAACAAGTATTGGCAAGGATGTAGAGAAAAGGGAACCCTTGTGCACTGTTGGTGGAAATGTAAATTGGTACAACCACTGTGGAAAACAGTATGGAGATTCCTCAAAAAATTAAAAATAGAACTATCATATGATCCAGCAATTCCACTCCTGGATATATTTATCTAAAGAAAATGAAAACATTAATTAGAAAATATATACCCACCTCTATGTTCATTGCAGCATTATTTACAATTGCCAAGATATGGAAGCAACCTAAGTGCTCATCAATAGATGAATGCATTAAGATGTGGTAAATATATATATGTATATACATACATACACACACACACACACACACACACACACACACACACACACACAATGGAATATTACTCAGCCATAAAAAATAATGAAATATTGCCATTTGTGACAACATGGATAGACCTAGAGGTATTATGCTAAGTGAAGTAAGTCAGATAGAGAATGACAAACCCAGTATTACTTCACTTATATGTGGAGTCTAAAAACCAAAACAAATGAACAAATATAACAAAACAGAAACAGAGTCATAGATACAGAGAACAAATAGGTGGTCTCCAGAAGGGAGGGGTTTGGGGGGAGGGGAGAAATAGGTGAGGGGAATTAAGAGGTGCAAACTTCCTCTTGAAAAATAAATGTCGTGAGTATGAAATGTACAGTGTGGGGAATATAGCCAATAATTAGGTAATATCTTTGTATGGTGATGGATTATAACTAGACTTATCATGGTAATCATTTTGAAATGAGAATTTAGGAACATCAAATCACTACATTGTATAACAGAAATTAACACAGTGTGGTAGGTCAATTATACTTCAAAAACAAATAGACAAAATCACAGAAAAGGAGATCAGATTTGTGGTTACCAGAGGCAGGGTTTGGGGGGAGGGAGAATTGGATGAAGACGGTCAAAAGGTACAAACTTCCAGCTGTAAGATACGTAAGTACTAGGGATGTAATGTACAACATGATTCATATAGCTAACACTGCTGTACGTTATATATGAAAGTTAAGAGCGTAAATCCTAAGAGTTCTCATCAAAAGGAAGGAAAATTTTTTCTATTTCTTTAATTTTGTATCTATATGAGATGATGGGTATTCACTAAACTTATTGTGACAATCGTTTCATGATGTATGTAAGTCAAATCATTATGCCGGACACCTCGAATTTATACAGTGTTGCAGGTCAATTATATCTCAATAAAACTAGAAGAAAAAAGTTTTACTTACACGTGTCCAGAAAAAAAAGTTCCTTCAATGACAGTGTACTCTAAGAGGTACTTTAATAGCTGCATAGTCACTCCCCAGAGATGATTCTTTACAGGACAGTTGTTCAGATGTGAGCTCATCCTTAGCAGTACTGTGGTTCAGCAGCGGATTCTAGATCAGGTTATAGTTGAGCAGGAAATATAAAGAGATGCTTCTATCCAAACACAAAATTACTCCACAGTGGAGAACCAGCCCCAGTGGCCTTTCCGGGTGAAGTGGCCACTGGCTGCCGTGTCATCTACAGCACTCAGTGGGCACTTTCTCAGTTAGTTCAGCCACAGAGCTTATCAGCACAGCCCTATTCTAACCATTTCTATCGAGTTTTCACCAATAGAGTCAGGATTGTATACTGGTTAAATTTTGAAGTCAGAGAGATTCAAATTTGAATTATATAATTGTCCTCATTCCCACTCTTATAGCTAAAGGTGGACGAGACCCTGTAACTAAGCACCAACGGGGAGAGAGACAGAGACAGAGACAGAGGGGAGCAAGAAATGAGGAGTGTTTTCTCTCTAACAAAGGATGCTGAACAGCTAAACACAAAAGCCCACTGCACAAGGTCAGGAGGGAACATGCTAGTCTGAGTCTGAGATGCAGAGCTTGCAGGTTGAGGAGCAAGTTAGCTGGCAGAGAGGTTCCCAGGACAGGACTGGTAGGCAGCCAACACAGTAAGGAGACCACGGAGATATGGGGAGAAGTGGAAAGCCTGAAAACCAGTTCAGGTGTGAACTTTACAAGCATGACTCAACCACTGTGGCATCCCTCTTATGCTCAGCTCGGTGTGCGTGGTCTGGGAAAGCAACACCCATGTTAAGTTCACATCTAGCGGTGGTGTCATAGAAGAAAGGAAAGAGCTGAAGCTGGTTAGCAAGTCCTGGGCTGATGGGATTTGTGTCAAGCGGGGTCAAGTATAGAGCTCTCCCTAGAACTAAAGCAGGGGGCTCAAATAAGGGCAAGTAGAGTCATGGAAGAATAACAGAACTGGAGGGGCCAGAGAAGGACTAGAGACTGAACTTGTAGGGTCAGGTCTGATGGGATTCAAATAGAAGCAGGTTGAGAACAGTAAGACAGGGTCATGGTCAAATTGTTCAAACATCACGGGGTGCTGCTTGTGAGGATCTAAGGACAAGAAGGCAGAGAGATGTGGTTTGAGCTGGTGGGACAGTTTTAAGGACCAGGAAAAGAGTAGAAAAAAGATACATCTTTTTGGATGGAGATAGAGGCCATCTCCCTACCTAACAGAGGGAAGCTTTAGTTTGGCTTTCTTACCCTGACTTACCATAGAATCATCTCCATCCTCTTTCCAGAAATGGGAAGGCTTGGGAAGGCAACCAGGTTTATGGGTTTCTGGAAAATAGGATTACTCATCCCCATCTACCAAGCAGAACTTCAGCTGTAAGCTACCAGAGAGTAGGAAAATTGCCACCTGGCCAGGTTGCCACAGAAGAGAATTGGTGGCTCTGGGTCCTTTTAAGAGGAGCTGAGAAAGCAGAGGGCTATGGTATAGATTTCATTCTCTAAGTCCAGGAAAGCAAGGTGAGAAGAGAAAGTATCAACCCACATCACTTCCTTTGGACCTTCATAACATCATCTCTCTCAAGGAGATGGCGTGATACACATTTCTCCCAAATAGGTGACCAGTAGTGAGTTTTAGACCATTCTCGCAGGGACAAGGTCACAAAGACCTCCCCACAAGATTATGGAAAAGGGGGCAGGCAAGTAGAGAACAGCCGTTCGGTAGACAACCAGTAGTGTCTGTGGCTGAGGCAGTTGGGTTGTTCCTTTGGTTTATTTCCCTCAAAGAGGCAAAGCCACATCATTTGAAGGCATTTTAGGAGCTGCAATCTGCCTTCATGAGATCATGGGTATTGCTGATGTCCTAGTTCCAGGGAAAGCAATTCCATTTTAAAATTCTGCTGTGACTCTCCAAAGAATATTTCCTAATTTACATGTAAAAGCAAGTCATTAAAAAATGCAACTTCCTTTTATTTCTATGTTTAGCCTGTAGTTCTTCGAACCTCACCCTCTGGGCTAGCAGCCCACAAAGATCTCATAGCACTTATTAAAATACGTAATTATTCAGATGTATCTGTTTATTTATTTGCCACTCCCATCACTTTTACTGTAAGACTTATCTACCTTGTTCTCCATTCTTTCTGAGGCACATAGCAGCCAGCCTGGGACACAGTAGTCATTCAATAAAAATATATTGAATGAATAAATGAGCAAATGAAAAATTTGGGTGAGGGAACTATGAGGGAGGCCTTTGGAATGGAAAAGGCACCTAGTATTATCAATGTCTTCACTAATTTTTGTTGAGCACAAAAGATTATTTTTAGTGCTTGCCTGATACCTATTCGGGAACATTATGGGGAAGAAGGGCAAGAAATGTACCCTTTCCATTGACTTCCATCAGTGTTTGTATGTGGATTGTAGCTACACCGAACACAGTTACTTTCTCACCACCTCCAAGAAGCAGAAAGTGACTTGTAATTCATTTTTGTGTTCTAGGATCCTGGTTGAAAGTAAGAGAAAGAGAGTTCCATCTTTCCAATTCTCCAGGGATCTCAAACTCCCCAGTTTTCACCGCTGTGTGCCACGTTCCAAGAGCTGACCCAGAGGGAGTCCCATCCTGAAACAGGTGGGCACAGCTGCGTAAACACCGTCCTCATTTTCAGGTAAAGGGCTCCTTGGACCACTCTCCCTCTCAGGTGGAAAAGCGGAGAGTAGAGTCTCTAGTGACTGTGTGAGGAGAGGCAGGGTGGAAGGTCTTCAGAGAGGCACCAGCTGATGGAGACTTCAGGAGACCATAGAACAGCTATGTCTGTCCACTGCTCCTTTGCCACAGAGAGAGGAAAAAGAAGGAAAAGATGGATCACGCAGCGAGTGGGAGGGAGTGGGTACGGAAATCAAGTTTATGTTAGAATCGTTCCAAAGGATGGTAATGGAAGTGGGGAAACAATGGGAGTCTCTGGAAGGTGAGATGGGACACTGGAAAGTTGAGGTCAATAAACACCATCCCTGCTGCTATTGGTTTTTTTCCAATTTTCCTCCTCTCTGTTGATGCTTTTCTTGGCTGGGACTTCCTCAGATGAGTCCTAGGGAGCCTGAACGGTGACAGTAAAGCCGAGGAAGGGAGAAAACAGAAGCATTTCAAAAGCTTCTTCCCCAACACTCTTCTTCATTTCCCTTGTAATCCAGTTTTAGGAATAAAGACCAGCCAGGGAAAGAGGTTCTGACTCGAGCCTGCCACGGCCCCAGTCAGCCATTTCTTCTCTTTGTTCAGACCTCAAAATCCTGTGAGGTTTTTATAAACTTTCTAGCAGAGGCCCTGCTGATCTGACGATTCATTAGAAGGGGAATGGAAAACGTTATGAGAGATTTTCAGCGAATGGGTAAAATGTGTAGGGCAGCTCCTCTCCAAGCCCCTGTTGCCTCGAAGGCCGCCTTCCTCCAGCCTGCAATCTCTGGCTCAGTGTGAAAGGATGCTCTGCTTGCCCAGGGACCAAGCACTCTTCCAGGAGAGTAAAATGCCCTCAGCTGGACTAGCAGACAGACGAAGAGAATGCCAGAGGAGAAGGCCATGGGCACGTGGCAAACCAGGACTAGCATGGAGAAGTTTGCCTTCCAGGTCACTATTTTAAATCCCAACTGAGCTAGGGACAGGGAGAGGAGGGATGCTAAAGATGTTTGCTTGTTTCCCTCACACAATGTTTGGTCTCCATTGAGGACCAGTTTCTGGGTCACAGTGTTGCCCCATGTATCCTCACACCTGCAACACATCAGCCATCTGGCACCAGGCGAATGGGGGCCAATTCCTCCAACATGACGACATCCCCTTCCTACAGTGGAAGCAGGATTTGGGGCAGGACTGACCTCAGAGGGCCATTCCTCAGACCATGACTTCTCTTTTCTGGCGATATCCTCTCCCTAGGTGACCTCATCCAGTCTCATGGCTTGAAGCACCAACACCCACATTTACACCTCTAGTCCCAGCTTCTCCCTCGGGCTCTGGCTTCGTTATCTCCAGCTGCCTCCTTACAGCCTCCACTGGGATGTCTAGCAGACGTCTCCAACCAGAAGTGTGCAAACAGCACTTCAGAACCTTCCACCCACACCTGTTCCACCCACATGTCAGTTGACAGAAACTTTGTCCTTCCAGCTGCTGAGGCCAAAACCCTGACTCCTCTCTGTCTCACAACCCACTTCCAAACGCTGAACCCTGTTTGTCTCTGCCATGAAATACACCCAGTTCTCCCCATCTCCACTGGCCCTCCAAGGTGCTAAGGTCTCCCACCTGTATCCCTGTAACGACTTCCTGGTCTCCTTGTTTTCGCTCTTACCCCCACCTCCCCTTCTGTCTATTCTCCCCCTGCAGCCTGAGTGATTCTTAAAATCTAAGTCAGATCATGTCTCTCTTTCTACTCAAAACCCTCCAGTGGCTCCATCTCACACAGAAGGAAAGCCAAAGCCCTCACAATGGCCTGGGGGGCCCTAGTGGACTCTGTCTCTGTCTCCTGCTGCTCTGGTCCTTGTTCACTCCCCTCCTGTTGCACCGGCCTCCCGGCTGTTCCTCAAACGCAGAAACTGTTCCCACCTCAGGCTCCCTCAGCCTGGAACACTCTTCCCTGTCACCTGCATGGCCACCTCTCTTCTTTTTCAGGTCTCTCTCTTTTGGGTGTGGCCTTCTCTGACCACCCTCTACACAACAGCAAAACTTACCCCTGGCCCCCACTATCCCACGCCCCTTCACTTGTTTCTCTCCATGACATTTGCTCATTTGGGGGTTATATTTTAAGTTCCACGAGAACAAAGATCTTTTCTCTCATGTTGACTGCTGTGTCTGCTGTGCCGAGAATAATGCCTGGCATTTAGCAACTGCCTAATAAATATCAAATGAATTTCTGATCCACTTTCACGCTCTGGTCCCAGAATGACTATTGTTCTTGGATGTAGCATTTCAGTTTTCTTCACCATAAAGGGAGGGAGGATGAGGTGTGAGGGTTTTATTTAAAGGCAGAGGGTTTTTTTAATGACCTTACAAGGAAGACATTACACTTAAAAAAAAACAATCTTTGGAAATCCATTAAATTTGTTCCATTATGATTGATTCATTTGGTGAGAACAAGTTCCCATGCAGTGGGGAACTTGGATGGGGGAGTGGTGTCAGAAACAGAGGGGAGAAACATTTTAATCATTTCTTAAAGTGAAGATCAGCCTTCCCATTTCATTTTTCAGATAAACTTTTTTTTGAGTAGAGCATACACACAGAAAAGCGCACAGACCTTAAATGAATTATTGATGAGTTATTGCAAAGTAAACACACCCATGTACTCCCCTCCCAGGTCAAGAAATAGAACATTACCAGCACCCAGAGCCCTCCTCCTACCCCTTCACACGACTACCTCCTGCTTGCTCCTTAAAGGGACCACTCTCCTGACTTGCAACATCCCAGGTGAATTTTGTTTGGTTTCAAACCCCGTATAAATGGAATCAGACAATATGCATTCTTCTGTAACTAGCTTCTTTCATTCCACATTATATTTGTGAGAGTCATCAATGTCGTGTGTAGCGGTGGTTAATTTATTTTCGTCGTGTACAGTATTCCACTCTATGAATATGTCACAGTGTATTTATCTGTTCTACTCTTGATGGACATGTGAGTTTTTCTGTCTTGAGGCTATTATGAATAATGTCGCGCTGAACATTTCTGTGCATGTCTTTGATGAACATAAGCCCTCATTTCTGTCAGATGTATACCCAGGAATAGACCTGACAGGTTTTGAACATATTATGTTTAGGTTTAGTAGATCTGCCAAACTTTCCCCAATGGCTGTATCGCTCTAAATTCCCACTGGTAATGTATGTGTCCTAGTTGCTCCGCACCCTCACAGCCACTTGGTATTGGTCTTCATTTTAATTATTTTCACTGTTGTGGGTGGTTAGGGATCTCTCAATGTAATTTTCATGTATATTTCCCTGATGACTAGTTGAGCACCTTTTCTTGTGTTCATTGGCCATTCTATTTTTGTGAGATGCTGATTTGTTTTTAATTGGATGATCTGTCTTTTATGAGTTCTTTATATATTCTGAATTGAGCCCTTTATCAGTTATATGTACTGTGAATATCTTTTCTCACTCTGTAATTTGACTCTTTTTTTTTTACTTTCTTAATGGTATCTTTTGATGAATCCAAGTTTTTAATTTTAATAAAGTTCAGTATGTAAATATTGTTCTTTATGGTTAGTACTTTTTGTGTCCTATTTAAGAATATTTGCCAACTCAAGTTAAAGAAGCTATTCTTGACCTGTGTTATCTTCTAAAAGCTTTCATATTTAAAATCTATGGACCACATAGAATTGATATTTTTTGCTCTGGTAAAAGGCAGGGGTAGGGTTTTATTCTTATTTTTCCATTTGGATATCTATTTGATCCAGCACCACTTATTGATAAGATTATTTTTTGATAAGTTTGTACCATTGCTCTGAGGTACCACCTTTTTCATAAAGCAAGTGCCTGTGGGTCTGTTTCTAGATTTTCTACACTGTTCCATTGCTTTATTTGCCTATTGCTGTGCTAATGCTACACTGCCTTAATTACTGTCACTTTATAATAAATCTTGATATCTGGTTGAGTAAGCTCTCCAACTTAGTTCTTCTTTGAGGTGGTCTTGGCTATTCACGGCTCTTTGCATCCCTACCTTACTTTAATATGGACTAGAAAGCATCTTTCTAGCACTGGCTGGGGGGAGACAGACAAAGAATGAGGCTGAACAATGTTCATGGCCCAGTGCAGATGGATGTCTATTAGACATATCAAAATGAACATGACTAAACAGAACTCTCCATTTCTTTTTCCCAACCAACCGCATTCCTCTTCCCACACAGTTTTTCTCATCTTGGAAAATGGCACCGTTGTCTCCACTGCTAAACCTTAGTTGAGGAAACCATCACCACAGGCATGGGCCACTGAAATGGCTGTGAACTGGTCCCCTCACTCTCATTTTTCTTTCCTGTCAGTGTGTTCTTCATATCACAAGAGTGATTTCTGTAAAAGTAACGCAGCAATACTCTTCTCCCCAGCTCTGGGGCCCTGTTCCATCATTTACTCTCAGATCAAATTGTCCGCTATGAAAGCCTTTCCTTCACTCCCCTATTGAAAGAGGTTCCCCTCTCCTGACACTGTCCACATCCCCTTGTTTTATTGCACCCTTAGTTCTTACCACTCTCTAAAATCATCTTTTTATGTATGTGCTATATATTATCTGTCTTCCCCATTATAATATAAGCTCCATTCAGGTACAGAGTCTGTTATCTGTCTCCCTGTATCCACAATACCTAGAATAGTCTTTGATACATTGGAGGGGCACCATAAATGTTTGTTGAATGAATGAGTGATAAAATGAACAGTAGGTGGGCTGAGGGCCTAACTGTGTGTGGCAAGCAATGTATCTAACAATGTATCAATGTTTACCTAATTTTGCATCTGGTTACATCTTTCGACAACTAAAAATTCTTTTAGAGCAAGGAATGTGGGAAAGGTGAAGGGCATTACTTAGGTCCTGGTAGAGCTCAGGATGAATTTGGGGATCAGTTAACAGTCTTTATCCTGTCTCTATTTATTAAAATTAAACTTTTACTTTGAGATCATTGTAGACACGCATCCAGTTTTAAGAAATGATGCAGATACCCTTCCTTACCCAGTTTGCCCGCATGGTACATTGTAAAAACCATGGTACAATATCACAACCAGGATATTAACACTGATGCAGTCAAGATACAGAAGATCTCCGTCACCATAAGGATTCCTCATGGCATCTTTTTACAGCCTCAGCTACTTCTCTCCTGTTCCCACCACCTCCTTAACCCCTAGCAGCTCCTAACCTGTTCACCATTTCAACTGTTTGGTCATTTTAAGAATATCATATAAAGGGAATCATACAGTATATAATCTTTAGGGGTTGGCTTTTTTCACTTAGCATAATTCTCTGGAGTTTCATCCAGGTTGTTGCTTATACGAATAATTCATAGTGCATTCCTTTTTTCTTGCCAAGTACTATTTCATGGTGTGGATGGACCACAGTTTGCTTAACCAGTCAGCCACTGAAGAATGCTTGGGTTGTTCCCAGTTTGGGGCTATTACCAATAAAACTGCTACACTTGAGTACAGGTTTTTGTGTGAACACTAAATTTTCATTTCACCTGGATAAATGGCCAAGAGTGTGATCTCTGGGTGGTGTGGTAGTTGGCGTATCTTTTTTTTTTTTAAGAAAGTGCCACAGTGTTTTCCAGAATAGTGGTACCATTTTGTACGCCTCCCAGCAATGTATGAGTGACCTAGTTTCTCTGCATCCTCGCCACACTTGGAAAAATTGAGGGACAGTCTTCAGATGCTGCTAGAGTTCCAGGTGAGTTTGGGATTCACTAACATCCTTTCCGCTGCCCCATTTTTCAAAAAGGCTGATGCTCTGTCCCTAGTTTGGCTCAGATGGGAATTAATGATAAAAGCCAACAGCCATCTAGATGCAACAGTCCATGAAACATTTTCCTTGAAGAAAGGATGATAAGAAAGGAAACTTACACATTTCCTGGACTCCCCAGTCCATTTATAATAACGCCAGAAATGATGAGCCATCCCTTGAGTCTCTGGAGGAGCAGTCTGTGGCCGGATTTCAGTTGAGACCTTGGTAAGCCATAAGAAACCACATAGTTAGGCCAAATCAGATGGGTAGGGGACACCTTCACACGATCTTTATGAAGGCCAGGCAGAGAGATTCTGCCGACAGAAGCAGCAACAGCAGAAATGCATGTTTCTGTGCGTGTTACCTTGCGTGAGCCCAACATGGATTAAAGGCTGCTTCTAAGAAGGAAAAACTTAGATCTAATATTTGGGGCTGGGGCCATTCTGGAAGTTTCTTTCCCTGGGGGCTTGACAAGACAAAACCAAAAAGCAGAAAAGCCTGTGTTTAGCTCTTCTCGTGATTGCCCACCGTGTCCTACTGTTTCTGCTTCCTCCAGAGGCCCAGCCCTCCTTCTCCTCCCTGACCTCATCCTTCTCTCCTCACCTTCTCAAAGCCATGTTTTCTAACACCTTAACTATTTGTATTTTATTTAACACATTCTTACACTATGGTTACTATTTCCCAGGCATTGTTTTATGATTTTATGTGTATTACCTCCATCAAAACTCATAACAACCCTATGAGGTAGGAATCATTAATGTCCCAATATCACAGATGAGGGAACTTAGCTACAGAGAAGTCAAGTAACTTGCCCAAAGTCACACAGCTCATAAGTGGCAGAGATAAGATTCAAACCCAGGCAGTCTGGCTCCAGAATCGATGCTCTTAATCACTACATTAGGAGGGCTTTCTATTATTGACAGATATGCCTTAAACTATTCTCTTTTCAAGGCCACTGGTATTTCAGTAAGGACAAAAAGCCTTCCACGGAAGGAATAAAGCATTTAAATGTGGGACTTTGGATAGAAAGTAACAGGGATATATCCTGTCACCCAGGCTAAGGTGTGTACAAGACCCTCACAAGGAGGGATTTATTGCATATGACAGCTCTATCTTGTGCAGGCTGTTTTTAAGTACTGCAACTAACATTTAGGAAATGGAATTACTATGTGCCAGAGACTGGGCTAGGAGCTGCACATACATTACGTCAACAAAAATGCATGATGGGCAATATTAATTCCCTTTTAAAGATTAAGAGGTTAAAGCATCCAGTGGCAGGTGGCTAGGTAATTTAAATTGTACAACTTGAAAATAGCAGTTCTAGGTCTGTCTGGTCTCCTTTTACTACACAAAAACGATTAAAGCATTAAGTTTCTAGCTTTGTTTTGTTTGCTTTTCTATCTTTGGTCAGTATGTCTATTTTGGCAAATGACAAGGTAAGAATAGAAACTTCCATTTTCCTACCCATGAATCAGTTACTCCTCCAGATTTCACATCATAAGTATATGGCACCACCACAGCCTAGGTGCTCAAATAGAAAAACACAGGACTTGGCTTTTATGTCTCCCTTACCCTACCTCCTTTTTGCAATTTACCAGCAAGCTCTGTCAATTCTATCTCCAAAATGCATCCCAAGTCCATCTGCTTTGGTCCATTTCCACCAGAGCCCCTGAGTCCGGGCCACCATCATCCACTGCCCCAGACACATTCACAGTTCATTCCTGTGCACACCCTACTTCCCCTGCAATCTATCTCCATATAGATGTGTATGTTCTTCTTAAGATATGAATTGGATCTTGTCCCTCTCTTATTAAATATTCTTCCAGCTATGTTTGATGCCACTTTCCTGCCCTATTGCTAATCTCCATCCATGGCAGAATAGGTCATGCTCTCCCACACTTGGGACCCTTCACCCTTGCCAGCATCCTATCCCCCCACTCTTCCTGTGGCTGTCATCACCTCAAAAAGCCCACTGAACCTGCTGTATACATCCTCCCTCTGTTAGGTCTCTCTCTCAAAGTCTTAGACCAGTGGCTGGCATACAGCAAGCATTCAGTTAATGATAGTTCTTGTTTTTGTTTTGATCATTGTTGTTCTAGTAAATACTCTAAATTTGCACGCCTAGGTGACTAGATAAATGGAGTAGGAAAGATGGACACTATTAATATTTGAGCCCCCAGAAGCTTCTAAGAGAGGAAGGTTAGATACTTCTAGAGGGAAAAGAAATGTGGGCTTGTAAATCCTCTTCTCTGCCTTTAAAGAAAAAAAGTTATTGCTATTATTGTCACACACACAATTACCATGTGCCTAACAGAAGCATGTTTTACCGTAGCAATATAAAATATATTTTGAAAAACCATAAGAGCAGTTCCCATATTTTTAAAGCAGTGTCTAGACCTGTCTGATGGATTTCCTAAGTAAGTTTCCCTCTGGCTCTTACAGTCCCCCAGGAAGTTTTTTCTATGACTTAGCAATAAGTACTTAAAGTTTGTCCTCTCTTTAATTTTCTAGTACCCTTGCTAACAATCTAGGAAATGACTTCCAGAAACATAAAAGGAGGGAAAAGAGTGAAGAATAATTAGGGTAGAATCACCTATGAACTGGATAATTAGACTTTGTCCAGTGAAGAGCTGCCTTTTAAGAGAAAAAAAAGTGACAGTATAAAAACCTCACACCCAAGAAGTTGTGAGGCTGGACTTTGACAAATGGTGGCCCCAGTTTAGGCACAAAAATACCCATTGCTTGTGACATTTCATGTGCAATGTCAAAGGCCTGCTTCGGCAAGTTATGGAGCAACCGCTTGGTGGAATATTATAAAGCCATTGAGAAAAAACTGGCAAAGAAATGTTCAAACATGGGGAAAACCTTATGTTATATTAAGTGGATAAAGGAGGCTTATGAATGTCATGCATGAAAACCTGTCAGCACACCAGCTACACTGATTAAACTTTTACTTGATTCCAGGCTTCATTCCCAAGTGAGAGCAGATATGACAGGCGTGGAAGCAAGTTGACCCCTAAGTTCATCCTCACAGTCTAAAAGCCGGGATTGGAAACACACCAAAATATTAATATTGTACATTGTTGCAGGCTTTTCTTTGTTCCTCGATACTTTGAAAATGTTCTAACACTTTTTTAAAAAGTGTTGTTCTCTCTTAAAGTTTCCCTGGAAACTTCTAAAAGCCAGCTGCTGTGGGCTCACACTGTCTCCCCTTTCCCCCCGCAAATGTGTAAATAAAGAACCACCTCTATGTCTTTAATTTATAACAGGCTAAACTTTCCCCTGTAAGTTGATACTCTGACCAGAAGTCTGTGGGTTGGATGGGTGCTGTGTTTTTTTGGTCGTAGCTTCTTTTGGCTGATAAACTAGCACTTAAGTGTTTCCCTTTTCCAAACCCCCAAATGACAAGTGTCTCTGTGGTGAGGTGGCAGCCCAACTGTCATTGCCAACAAGAATGGTCCTGTGGACACTTATTTTTAGTTTGCTGCCTAAAGCAAGAACTAAGCTGGGTAACCAGGGCTCTTGGGGCACAAACTTCCAGAATCCAGAGCATGGAGCTATCAAAGGGAAGCCAGGTGAAGCAAGAGACGGCTTCAGGAAGCCCTAAGCACCTTTTCTCCAGGTGGACCACAAAGACAAGGCAGAGATCTTGTATTGAGTGAGAAGACTGTAGTCCACTTTTAACATGGTTTAATTTTTATCAAGGATGCTATAAAACAGAAACACATTAATTGCATTTACATGAATGTAAATTCAGGCAGCCTTGGGGAACTAATTATAGCAAAGAGGTTGATGATAAAAAGCAGACTGGTAGACATCTGCTCTACGGCCTGCTCAGCAGCCCATCCTCCCTTCTAACAGAGCCTGAAGCGAGGCGTCTCACCTTCTGCGGGTCAAGTAGTTGGCATGTCACCAAGCAAGGCCAGTTTACTCTCTCCAGGGAACAGAAATCCTGGGTGAAGGGGCACAGGGATCCCTAACTAATGGAGAGTCCGTTAGTCTCTCCCACCTAGATCACCTAGTTTCCTGTCCCATACAAAGCCAGAATTTTTAGCTTTTTATTTGATTCTGTGAGCTGCTCTGTGGCCTTCTAACATGTATGTGTGCGTGCCATGATGTGTACGTGTGTGTATTTTTAGGTTTTTTTCTTTTTTTTGCTTAAATTAGCTAAAGTTGGTTTCTTTTGCTTGGAAGCAAAGAACTCCCCCTAAAATGAGAGCCCCAGTATATTTCACTGTATATGCAAAGCTCTGCCTGGCTCTGGCCAGAGGGCAATTTCTCCCCCCATCCCCCCACCTCCCATCCTGGCTCAAATATTTTCAACTTAGGGGAAAATGAGTCCTCCTCCTTAAACAGGAACTGTGACAGGCTGAGTTTTATGAAAGCATTGGTGATTGTTTTTTCCTTCCTTTTTCCACGAATGCAAGCTTCTTACTATTTCCCAACCAGGGGCAGCCAAGCAAATCCAGCCTCAAAAAGACTCTTTAGATGAGAGAGAGAGCGAGGGCCAGCCCACCGCCGGAGCCTGGTATATTGCTGCTGCAGGACTTGGCTTTGCTCATCCTGTGGTTTTCTGAACTGGAAGCCAGGCTCTGGCATTGACCTCTCAGAGACAGACAACTCCTAGCAGAAGCACCTCTGACTGCATGGATAGAAGTGTTGGGTGTCAGAAAACAATGCCCTCATATGCGTGCAAGTCCAGAGGGGTGGGACGGAGGTATGGGGTGGTGGTGGGAGGACCTTCCTTAGGAGGTAGGGCTCCGTATACTCAGAGTGGGTGAGGAGAAGGAATGCTGTGAAAAATATTAAGCAAGGTAAGAAATGCCCCTGACATGCTGTTAATTGACAAGAGCCTGTAAAAGCGCACCATCAGTACGATGCCTCTGTGTGTGTGTATGTGTGTGTCTGTGTGTGTGTGTGCACGTGCATACACATGTGTGTGCATGCACGGAGAACCAGAACCAGAAACAGAAGGGGAGGGCAGAGTGGGAGAGCACACAAGTCGTCGGGTCTCTTAGTAATGGGATTATGGGTGATTTTAATTGCCTTCTTTAAGCTTCTCCATATTTTTAAAATTTTCAATAATGATTATGTGTTACTTTCAAATTGGAAAAAATCCATAAATACTACTCGAAAATGAAAAAAAGAAAAAGAAAGCAACGCTCTCATCAGCACGAGGTTCTGTCAAAGCAGTGCAGTAAGAACTAGTCCCACCTACCCCAGCAAAAGCCAACTCTTCAATCACAGCCACATGCAGAGATTGCATCAACCTAAGTGGCAACAGGATGGACAAAGACACTCGACAGCTACCACTGCCATCGCTGCTGTTACTTGCACAGCATGGACAAGATCTCCTGTCTCCATAGTATGTGTTTATTTTTCAAGGTATCTCTCACTTCATTTGATGCACCACATAATCCACTAAGGTAGGAAGGGCCAGCAACGTCAGTCCCACTTTATGGATGAGGAAACTGAAGTACCTGCCAGCATATCACATTAGACCTTGTAGTATTATTACTGACAATAACAACGGTGGTCTTAGATGTCAAATTATCACACTTCTCCCCCCAAATCTCTCTAAAGCACTACAAAAACAATAATAGTTCATATTTATTGAGTGCCCCATGGCCTTCAAATTTATTGAAGTAGATGCAGTTGTTCTTATTTTAAAGTTTAAGAAAAGCTGGGGTGCATAAAGATTAAGTAATCTGTCTACAAACACATAATTAGTAAATGATTGAGTCAGCGTATGAGCCCAAGCAGACTGCCTCCAAAGTCATGAACTGGACTAGAAAGTCACATGTCTATTAGCCCATGTTTGAAGAAAAATTCCATTAGAGTAAATTGGCCAGACCCTTAGACTCTGTTCTATTCTAATCTGACCCTCATTTGTAACACGTCTTAGTCTGAGAGAAAACATCCCATATCCGCTAGGGACAGAAGTGGCTCTTCACTTTTTAATATTTTCAGCTTGAAGTGAAAATGCAGAAGATCTCAAAAAAGATGGTGTCCAAGTCCATTCCATAGGCCCAGATGGCTTAAAGAACTTAAGTAAACACTCAGCTCGAAGACTTCAAAGCTCCCAGTGGAGACCAGTGACCTCAGCCCGGTGAGCCAGGCCCATGGAAGTAGTAGCCTGGAAGATGGCAAGGAGTAATTCACGCTGAAACCAAGCTTGGCTTCCTTCTGCAGTGTCTCTCTGCCACTTTGGTCTCCCTAGCACTGCAGACACCAAAATGTGGCAGGAAGCCCAATAGTCTAGGTCAGCAAAGTTTTATTTTCAAAGCAGTGTTTGGCGGCCAGGGAGGGAAGGCAGACTGGAGACAAACATAATATCAAGAGTTTGATAAGACCTGGTATCATTCAAATACATCCACGGACATTCGCATGTTGCTTTGCTCACCTGAGCAGCCTGGGGCAAAGTGTTGAACTCAAGGAAGCTGGTCACAGGCAGCCTCTACCACCTTTCAGTGCCCCGTCTGCCCTTAGAAAGTCTTCTCCTTCAGACACTCATTGCCCTCAACTACCATCCATCACCAGAGCTGGGGCCTCCCAAGTGTCTCCCACACAACTCTGTCTGGCCAGCCCAAACCCCTCAGCTGTCTTTTATTAAGAGAGGCTCTTAAAGTGTATTTCCACCACAGCTGTCCAGTTTTTCAAAGTATTAGTGACTAAACCTAAACTGATAAACTAATTTATGATGTATGCTATGGAGTGATAATGACTTAATAAATTATTATTCTCAGAGAACTTGTGAAATTTACCCTAAAAATAACTAATGAAATTTTTCTGGCACTCTGAGAGGCTGGTATGGTAGGGATGTTGAGTGCTTTTTTTTTTTTTAAACAACCTAGCCATTTTCTTCTCTGAGAATGCTCAAGGTGGTGATTTTTCTTAAAATTTATTTATTTTTGGCTGTGTGGGGTCTTCACTGCTGCCCACAGGCTTTCTCTAGTTGTGGCGAGCAGGAGATACTCTTTGTTGTGGTGCGTGGGCTTCTCATCGTGGTGGCTTCTCTTGTTGCGGAGCACAGGTTCTAGGCATGCAGGCTCAGTAGTTGTGGTTCGTGGGCTCTAGAGCGCAGGCTCAGTAGTTGTGGCGCAGGGGCTTCGTTGCTCTGTGGCATGTGGGATCTTCCCGGAGCAGGGCTCGAACCCGTGTCCCCTGCACTGGCACGTGGATTCTCAACCACCGTGCCACGAGGGAAGTCGAGTGCTTATTTTTATGCAGCTCTCCTCACCTTTTATTACAGATACGGTCTATCACCTGTGTCATGAGGGACGAAGGTGTTTAACTGCCAGTGAGAGATCTTGCAGCATGCTCTTCCTCTGTTGTGGCAACTGTGGAGCCATTTGTTGAAATGGAAGTGTCATAAGATCAGAGCAGCCTGCATCCCTGGGGCACAGGTGTCCTCGAGAACCATTCAGACCTACAATGGACTTCAGCTGAAACAGTAATAAACTTCCTTCATGTTAATCCACTAACATTTGGCATTATTTGTTATAGCAGCATAGTTCAGCACATCCTGACTGTTAGAGCTAATACATTTCACACCTCAAATCATAAGCCATAGTTTGGCTCCTATCTACTGTTAAGAGAGACATGTGCCACTTATTAGCTGTGGCTTTGGACAAGTTATTATATTTCCCCAGAATAAGTCTCAGCGTTCTCCTCTGAGAACAGGAAGGACAGGAAGGCTGGTCTCTTTCAGTTGTAAGATTCTACCTAAATAGTAATCCCAAATTACATGGTACCTGCTCCCTAAAGATGACTCTTGTATGCTAAGACAAGGCAATTTATCCCAAAACAAATAGAGATGTTGAACCCAAGTCAAACACTTTTTACCTAGTCATGTCTCTGAACAGGAAGGTCAGAACATAAGCACATTTTAGGAGATTTGATATCGTACCAAGAGGCCGCGCGATATCTCATTACCCTTTAAAGTTGACCATTCTAGCACCCCTGAGCCATCAACATTTGTCAAATTACAGCTATTCCATCTGAGAATTACACAGCCTTTCCCAAAGTTTATCCGGAAATTACATTGGAAATTCCCAGTTCATGTCTGAAGACCAGAGGGCCGCATCAACTAACACAGTGGTTCTCAGCCCTTTTAACATGAAGACACCTCTTCAATGCAAAAAATTCCCCTGATGTGCATATGTGTATGTGTGTATAACTATTAGAGCCCACTGATCTAAAAATGCACTATTTTAAAAAGCTATTTTAGTGAATTGTTATTTGAAAAATAGCACATATATTATTCAAAATACCTGGACATATTATGTATTCGGGCTATAGGCAATGTTGGGCACGTGGGTATATTTGCAGACCCCTTGCAATAACTCTGAGGTTCCCCAGGAGCCATTCATATCCACAGGCTGGGAATAGTAAACTCAAGGAATCTGGGAGAACATTGCAACCTGTATTTGGTTCTTGCTTCCTTCCCCTCCCCCTCAACCTCTAATTCTCCGGGAAGCAGACTGTAACACAGAATTAGGAAGCATGAGGTCTTGTGGGGAGTAACACCTGTGAAAGGAAATATGAGGTAGCAGGAATGGCCACGAGGAAGCCACTTGATTGTGGTACAGGCTGTGTTAGCCCCAAAGGTTGCTCCAGAGCAAGATTACCTGTTGGAGCGCATCCCCATCAGGTGGAAATGGCCATGACTTTATCCCATGGCCCTGCTCAGTTATGGGCTAGGGCCACTCTGAGCAGAGTGTGAATTTAGCTCAAAAGTTGCTAACAGGAGAGGCTGTCACCTCGTTATCCTCCTGGCAGCTGGGCAGTGAGTCCTTTCTGGAAAGGGGATCTGAGTATTTTATCTGCACCTGCTACACCGTACGTTTTCCCCTATTTCTATAGGCAATTTTCTCCCTCAAGGTTAAACATGAAGACAACATAACTTTATAAATGACAGTGTGAATTGCCCTTGGGAAATAGGCAATCTCTAAATAAAATCAGAAAGAGAGTTATAACCATGCATAAGCATCATTGCATTAGCTACAGGATGAGGTGCTCCTCGGATAGGGGGTTGCATTTAGTTTAAGCAGAATCTCCTTCTGCAGAGGGAGCTAATTGCAAGTCTGAAATAAGATCAGAGAAATGTTTGCTGCAGAAGTCTGATCATACTCTGCACTGAACATGACTCTTCATGAATACATTGGCTGTTTACTGTGGGGAAGTCACTATGTTAGGAAAAATGAAGTAGTAATTGCAAGGCAGGAAATTACCTGGGGAGGGGCCTTCTCTTAGGAGGAAGAAGGAGTCTATTTACGATGTCAGTCCCTTTGCTTAGCCTGGGCTGTGAGGGGGTGTTTGGCACGTGGCATGAAAGACAGACTGGGATGGACCCGGCTAGTGGGAAATATTTACAAGATCAAACCTGAGAATGGAACCATGTCCTGTTAGTCCAGTTTGAAACACTGAACCAGTTAATCTCCAAGGATGCATCTTTCAGGAGCTACCAAGGTGGTTTCCAAGTGGGAGTTTACACAGACCAAGGAGAGCAGAGGGGAGAACAAATGGAAGGGAAAGTTTGGAGGGTGGGACCATCCCCTACCCTTGCCTTCAGCCCCCCTTCAAAAGAGTGGTCCCAGCTTTATCCTTTACATGGTAGGATTTTATGTAAGGTTACCTTTAAGGAAAGGTTCCTTAATGAAAATAAATGAATCAGATAACTACAGTTTCCTAGGTCTTACCTGAAGCCTACTAAAATAGAATCTCACATGAATTTGACCTTCCAAAAATGCTGCTCAACGAACCTTGTGATAGAAGGATGGATAGATAGATGACAAATGAGATAGAAAGATATTAGATGATAGATAACATACATCTACCAATATAGTAGTATGCAATGCATATTATAACATATACACAAAAAGAAAACATTTTAAAGGGTAAGATAAAAATGAATATAATAGAGGCTCTAGTATATTCTTGCACCCAGGGGATCATCTTGATTTCCCCTGATGTAGGCAAATCTTACACTGGAGCATTCTCACAGTCTTACCTGTGATAGAAAGACTGTGTGGGAAATAAGGAGATGACCTACCACGACTTACAGATGTAAGTCCATCCCACTTTTTTTTAATGGACTCTGAGCCACTGAGATAGTGGTACTCTCCATCCCAGCCTATTCCTTCCTCTGTACCAGCGCTAGGGCCTGGGGGGATAATCAACTACAGTGATTGTAGTTGATTACTACCAGGTGGGAAAAGGGTACACATTTTTTCCAAGCCAGATGGATTCTGCTTCCTCCTTCCCTTCAAGCACAGATGAAATCCAGTTTAAGCAAAGTTGAAATTTCAAAGCTGAGCTCTATTCCATCACCCATGTTTAGACCAGTGAGTGGAATTGCTGACACATTAGTCTATCAGAGGCCCTATAGCTCAACTCTGAAAGTCACCCATAAATATCTAGTCACTGACGTCTGGGAGAATAACTAGAGAAAGACCAGTGTAAGGGAGATTATCCCTGAGCCAGGTGTGCGGATATCAACAGAGAGGAGAATTGAAAACCCAAGCAAGTGAAGAGCAAACTCACCAGCACCCCTGGGAACTGGGAGGTCTGAGACAGGCACCAGATGTGTTTGTGTCACTTCTGTGACTCAGCTTCTATTTCAGCTACCGATAAATAAAGGACTGTTTCCAGGTATGCTATATTTGGTTAACCCCTAAACTTGGACATTAAGTATAGCCCTAAGGTGACCAAGACAACATTGCTCTAAACAACAATAATTTCACACATGCTGGATTGAAAAGAAATTAAAATTAGAAGCATGAAGAAAAAATGAAATTAAGTCTGTGGGTTTCCCATACAACCTACAAATCTCCCTATACTGTCAGCACAACACAGGAGTTCTGTTTCTGTTTTGACAGCTCTTTCCGCTTGGAGTCCCACTTTCAGTACTATTCCCCCAATGTGTTTTTCCACTTTTTGTTCATTCACACTCTCTCTCCTCCCACTCCTTTCCCTCCAAATTCCCACCTGCCAATCTGCCTTTCCAACCCCACCCCCAGATAAATGTACAGGCTTTGCCCCAAAGCCTCCCCAGTGAGCAGTATCTTTTTCTGGGGATAGTAAGCCCTGACTCATCGATTCTTTATTACCACAGTTTCCAAAACACAGTCTTACTTCACCCTTGTCTCTACCCAGATCTCCGTAGGTCTGGGCCACCATGTGCGTAAACAGACTCTTAATGGGGGATTCCCTCCTCACCTTCCCAAAACCCTCTCACTCTCTATCCTTCTTCTGATGCCTACCCTCCAAAATTTCTGAAGGAAGCAGAGCTTAAGGAACTAGGACTCTTCAGGATCCATTGTTTCTTGTATCTCAGACTTTTTTTTTTTTGATCAGCAAAGATAAACATACTTCTGCTGTTAAAATAAGACTCAGAGATCCTTAGAGAAATGGCACAGTAAAAATAGAGAGAACACGGTCAATTCCATCTTATAAGCTAAGTAATATAAGCTAAAGACAAGCCAAGGCTTCCCGTGAATTGGGTAGCTAAGTGAGTTTGACTCTATTCTCCCAGCCCCAGTGAGAAGCAGCAAGAGACCTAAATGTGGATACCTGAAGATGAAAGTTCTCAAATTTTTATGTTAAATAAGTGTACATGCTCTTTTATCAGATCCACACAAGGCAGCCCCTCTAAGACATGGATTCAAGAGTAGCATGTCGGTAGATGAGAAAGATGCTATCCAGCAAAATCAGTCAGGCTGTCCTCCTAACTATTCCCAGGTTCCTCTCGAAGCAGCTTGAACTGAGTGCTCCTACCTTCTGACACTCCCTTTTCTCTGGATTGATTCTTTAGATCCCTCCCCAGCTGAGAAGTCAACCTCCTGATGACTCAGAATTAGTTCAGCATACTCCCTCACACCCCTGCCTCTCTGATCAAGACCAAGCCTGTTCCCTAGTGATTCCAGCAGTGACCCCAGCATGCCCTCAGGTTCCGCCTCTCCCAGGATGTACCTGGCTCTTTGATTTGGGAAGTGGAGGGAAGCATGTGTAGCAGCCTGTGCCTTTAAAACTCCTCAGAGCTGATGAGTGGCTGTGCACCAGCCTTTGTGCAGGAATGTATTGAGAAATTCTTTAGCCCACCACACCTTCATTTTCCAGAAAAGGAAGTGCCTTCTTATATTCTGGAACTTCTTCATGTCTTGGCTTAGATTTTAGAGAAAATGCCATCTTTCGCCTTTAGTAAGGGATTCCCACACATGCCCATTACAAGACCACTGAAATAAAACAAAACAAACAGAAAAGGAGGGTGTGTGAAACAGTCCCCTATGAACGAAATAAGACATTTCACCAGAAATGATGCTGGTGGGGTTATTTTTGGGGTACAGCCCCTGGAGGTAGCCTGCTTGCCTAGTCTCCAGGTCTCAAAGAAGAATTTGTATTCCATGTGGCTTCCAGATGGTACACTGCAGGTCATCTAATGTCCTTTTGGAAACATGTTCAATCATATTTAGGAATTAGCTTCCAACTCGGGAGAGTTTCCCAGGAGTACAGAAGCCTGTTTCAGGGTTGATCCATGAATGTGTCATAAGCCTGGTGCTAGATAATGACAATGATTCAAGTAAACATAGGCAAATCAATCCCTCTTCTGATGACTTACTTCTAGAACATATGAAAGAAGCAGAGCTTAAGGAATCAGGACTTCCAGGATCCAGTTGCCTTCTGCATCTCAAGACATTTATCAGATAAAGAGCATTTTTGCTGTAAAGTAAGACTCTGAGGCACTTATAAAGATACAGAGTGCCAGGTACAGTCATTCCCAACTGGGCAGGAAACTCAAATATGAGCCAAGTTTTCTCTGGAGACAGATTTCACTCATTTATTCATTCATTCAATTAATATTATGTTTGTAGTCACGTAGATCTGAGGATAAACTGTTATTGATGCCCACAATTCTCTTATCTCTTTGGAAAGCATAGATCATACAAGCATCTCTCTAGTACCGCCGCCCTTTTCCTTTTCTAAAACCAGTGACTTAAGTGTGCCTTTGAGAATTTCTAGTATTCCATAGAGAAGAGTTCTGGGGAGGGTGAATTCACCTCACTTGCATTGTACGATCCAAGGTCCTTAAGCACAAGCAACAGAAATCAACTCTGAATTAACAGAAGCAGAAGAGTTCAGGGAAGTTCACAGAATAGAAAGGAAGGCGAGAGAGTGAGGTTTGGAAAAAGGCAAAGACAAGAGCAGCTCCCGAGATTCAGGGAACAGTAAGCACTGTCAAGACCACGTCTGAGGAAGAACTCCTCTAAGACATGCTGTGTATACTGCCAGTGGTGCAGCTCTTGTCTCCTGCTGTGATAAACTTTTTCTACGTGTCCCCCCACCCCCAGCCTTGTGTCACACTCCATGTCCTACAGAGGAGCATCTGACTGCATAAGTATAGGTTACAAGCCCCAGTGGCAGAACTCAGAAGCTCCCTCTTTCAACTTCTATAGGAAGAGGTAGGGTACTGGGTTCTACCAACACAAACACATCAGGGTGGGAAAATGCCCCAAAATAGAGGGAGTGGAAAGGTGGAGAACCCAAAGAAACAAAAGGGTAAGTGTCCACCACATATTTCAATCTTCTCCAAAACAGCCAAAGCTACAGTTTATTCCTTATACAACAGTCTCTGCAGTTGGATCTTCTTATGATCTGATATTGTGCATATCAAAGGGCCCGTTCTGAGCTGTAGAGTATAGCCCTTATCTCTCACATTATTTGGTGCCCTTTAGCAAATTCTGGCACAATAAATAATTGTTTATGCTCACATCTATTATTCCCTTGGGCGCCTCCGAGGAGGATTTGTGGCGGCTCACAAAATTTCACGCACTGTAAAACAGTTCAATGAAGAATGGAAACAAATCAGTTTGTACCTGTGGAAAATGCCCTGTGCTCTGTATGGTGGCCTCTCTCTCTGTACTTCCAGGGAAGCAGGAGGCTGACAAGGAAGGGGGTGTCAGCCTGGGCTCTTGTGTTCCCTTGGTGATCAAGGGTCTGGGTTGATAGGTGTTTTTAGGAAAAGGGCTGATGGGTTGCGTCCAAAGTTGTTGCGTGTGACTAATACGTGCTCAGGATAAGCAAGAACTAGGCCAGATAAGGGGGCTGGAGTTGTGGCGGGGATTGGCCAGGTGGAGAAGGCAGGACCACTGACAACGGGCCAGAGGAGGAACCCCAGCAGGCCGGCTGGTGGTTGATAACTCATGGCTGAAACAAAGAAACCAACAGGGTAGGAGAGCAAGGGTTGGGCTGAGGTCAGAGAACAAGGCTGGGACTTCACCTAGAGACAGGCTCCTGCTGACAATGCCTCTGCCAAGGGCCATCTCTTAGAAGGGAAGCTGGAGGTGGTTCTTCTGAGGGTTAACTGAACCCAGAGCACTCGGAATCTTCCTCCACATGTTACTCTGTCATCAGAAAAAATAACCAAATATTCTGTTTTGAAATGAGCCTTTCAGACAGTGAGATATGGTGGAAAGAGGCCTGACTTTTGTTTGACTCTAGCTTTTTCATTAACTAGGTGCAGGACATTAGACAAGTCAAATTTCTCAAGGCCTAAATTTCTTTCCATCAAATGAGAAGGTTATGCTACATGTGCCTAAAGATTCTTCCAGCTTTAGAAATGATGAGGCCACTTCTAGTATATGTGTATGCGCACATGTGTACACACACACACACCACACCAGGGATGATGGCGGGAGTGATGCGACAGTCCCAGAAGTCATAGAATACTATCCCTGCTGTGCATCTCCTCTCTTCTGAGGCTGGTTCTGGGAGAGGCGAACTTTCTCAAAAACCACAGCGGTTAAAACGGTCCCAAGGGAGTTACACTTGATTCCCGTTTCCTAACATCCTGAATGGGAGGCCCAGCAGAACTGATAATGGGGTACTTCCCCAAGTTACAAACCACAAACTGAAAGGGAAAAAACCATGCTACCCAAGGACTTAGCCAGTGGGTAACTGGGGCCAGAAATAACAAGCCTGACCTGGGACAGACCAGTGCTGGGGAATGCACAGTGGTGGCCCAGATAGGATTTCCTTTTTTCCAAGACAAACCATGTTGGTTCTGATGAAACTGGTTGTGGTTAAATTCCCCTCCTTTACTCGTAGCATTATTCCCAAATTGCACTGCGCTCCATCATCCGGGGTTTGGGGGAAGTCTTTGAAATTATTCAGTCATTCTAAGTGCCATGCATTTTATCAGTCTCTCCATTGAGTGCCTATTGTCTGTGTGTGGCAGGCCCTGTGCCAGGTGTCAGGAGCACCACAGTAAACAGGACTGGCAGGTCCTGTGCCTGCATGGGACTTCCAGACGGGTGTGGGGGACGGAAAGCATACATAACTACAGGGAGTGAAATAACGAAAGAAGCGGGGTGCAGTGCAGGGACGGGGAATAACGGGAGGGGCAATGGGAGCATGTTTTCATAGAGGAAATAGAGAAGGTCTCTCCATGAAGGTGACATTAAAGCAGAGACCTGAAGAATGACAAGGACCAATTTTATTTTTTTTTTTTGCGGTCCGCGGGCCTCTCACTGCTGTGGCCTCTCCCGTTGAGGAGCACAGGCTCCGGACGCGCAGGCTCAGCGGCCATGGCTCACGGGCCCAGCCGCTCCGCGGCATGTGGGATCTTCCCGGACCGGGGCACGAACCCGTGTCCCCTGCATCGGCAGGCGGACTCTCAACCACTGCGCCACCAGGGAAGCCCGACAACGACCAATTTTCTGAAACAGGACAGGGTAGGAGTGGTGTGCAGGAGGTGTGGTGTGTGTGGTATGTGTGGTGTGTGTGTGGTGTGTGTGGTGTGTGTGGTGTGCGTGGTGTGTGTGGGGTGTGTGTGGTGTGTGTGGTGTTTGTATGGTGTGTGTGTGGTATGTATGTTGTGTGTGTGGTGTGTGTACGGTGGGTGTGTGGTGAGAGAGGCAGCAGCTTTATTGGCAGATGGAAGAGCATGTTGGTAGAAAAGTCAACTGATTCAAGGAGCTGAAAGAAATCTTACGTGGCTGAAGCAAAGGGGAAGGTAATATAAAGTGAGACTGGTGAATTTGCAGAGGCCAGATCACACAAAGCCTTTGAAAAATGTGATAGTTTTCCTTAAACTTTTTTTTCCAAGTTCACTAGGAAACCATTAAGGAAACCATTAAGGCATTTTAGACAGAAGGATACTGTAACCTTATTTTCATTTGCTGTTTGTTTTTGTGGACGACAAAATAAAAATAGGAATAAAACTTGAAGCAAGAAGTCCAGGCAGAAGACTATTGTTGTAGTTTCAGTCAAGAAATGGCGAGGACTTAGATTAAGTTAGTGGTCCTCAGTCCTCCAGGGACACTTGGCAATGTCTGGAGACATTTTTAATGGTCATGACTGGGGCTGGGGGCAGGGTCCGGTGCTGCTGGCATCTAGTGGGAGAGGCCAGGGATTCTGCAAAACATCTTACAAATGCACATGAGAGGTCCCCACCACAAGGATTTATCCAACCCCTAATGTAAATTGTCCCAAGGTAGACAAAACCTGGACTAGGTGATGGCAGGAGAAATGGGAAAATGTAATTGGATTCAAGATGTGTGTTTAACCTGAAATTACCAGGAATTCCAAAGAAATTATATGTGGAGAGTGAGAGAAAGAAATAATCCAAAGATGGCTTTCAGATTTCTGTCTTGTGTAACATGTCATGAAAACACATTGGATGGATAGGTACTAAAATTTCTGTCTAGTAGATAAAATCAATTGCTTAGTTTAAAATTCCAGATCTACGCTTTACAAATTGGGAGTGGCAAGATACACAAGCACCTGTGTCTCAGTTTCCCCATCTATAAGGTGAGGATCACAGTGGATCTACTTCAAAGCTATGTGATAAAGATCAACGATTCAATCATATAAGTGCTTCACACAGGGCTGGCATGTGGTCAACAGTCCAGTGTTAGTTACTTTTGTTGTTGTTACTGTAGTTAATATTATTGTTATTGTTAGAACCCGGAACTCACGCGAGCTATCAAAGTGGAGCATATGAATTCGGGAACCACCATCATAGAGATGGCTATGCCAACATAGATGACTCTTAAGGTCTTGACATGAGTGTGTAGACAGAAAATGTCTAGGACTGAACCTTTGGTCCTATCATTAGGATACTGAGGGAATGAGAAGGGTCAGGTGATGAGGTAAGGAAAGTCAGCAAAAGGAAGCATTCCAAGGAGCGGATGCTCAACTGGGTTGATAAAGAAGAGGCTAGAAAATTATCTCTTGAATTTCAAGGTCATCAGTAACTCTGATAAAACAATTTCATTTAAGAAGTGGGGATGGAAGCCAGAACGAGTTGAAGATGAAATAGAAGATACAGGACAGAGTATGTCGGAGCTTTTCAAGAATTTTGGCTAAGAAGAGCAGAACTGGTGGAGGACTGTTAAGTTAATGAAGGATGGGAGTTTTTCTCTTTGTTTTTTAAGGTAAATACTATTACATTATATCTATGTAGTGATGGGAATAACATGGTAGAAGAGAGATACATTAGAAATATAGAAAGGAGATGAGTAAAGTATCCTTGATAAAATGAGAGAAGACAGAAAGAGTGGCCCTTGGTTAGATGAGACACTTTGTGCTCTGAAACAGGAGGTTTGGAGAAGAGGGACAGCATGTAGACAGGACTGTAGCTTTTATGTTATGTTAGGGAAATAAAGGTTGTGCATGTCTGGCCACTTTTATTAGTGAAGTTTGGGGGGAGGGACCCCAGAAATAAGGAAAGGAAGACAGTGTGTTTTGAATACTAAATAGTCACCTTGGAAACCGGGAAGGCCAGGCTTCTATTCGAAAAGTGGATTACTAGATATCTTTTAAAATTGTGATCATGAATTTATAGTGAAACCAGTGAACTGCATTCTTTGATTTTTCTCCTGCAATGTCCAATTGTTCACATATAAGCATAGAGAAGGCAGAAGATAGAAAGCTGGATTAGTTAAGGAGTTTGAGTTGTGTCAGGTGAATAGGACAAAGGATGAGACAAGGAAGTTTGAGAGTATTTGCAAGAGAGATTAAAATGGTGGGCCATGAAATCTAAGCTAGGATAAGATGGGATGTGAATAAAGGAAAGAGCTGTTGAGTAGGGAGGGGGTGGTAGGGAATAAAAGGTTTGTCTCTGAGATAAAGTATGATATCTCAGGTAGAGGAGGTGAGATGGAAGGTAAGAGGTGATGGTCAGAAAGAGTGATATTGACAGATTTCAGAGGTGGTATACTCCCTGGTGATGACAGTGAAAAGATGGGTGGGTGGCTGAGGTGGGATGGAGGGGTGGTCATTGGTCATGAGGGATTCAAGGAACCAAGGAACTAGGAACAGGGTAACTGTCCGCCTGAAAGTTGCGTCGCTGAGACTAAAAATGGGATTTGACTTAGAGAGGAAGGCAGAGGTTTACATCCTCAGAAAACAAGGCATGGCCAGCATTGAGGGCAGAAATACTGAGAGACAGACAGAGAGACAGAGAAATGCAAAGAGAGAAAGAGAGGGACAGAGAGAGAGAAAATAGCGCGACAGCATACATCTTAAAGGGACAGGTGGGAGGGTTTCCCTGGTGGCACAGTGGTTAAGAATCCAAAAAAAGAAAAGAAAGAATCCGCCTGCCAATGCAGGGGACACGGGTTCGAGCCCTGTCCAGGAAGATCCCGCATGCCGCAGAGCAACTAAGCTTATGAGCCACAACTACTGAGCCCGCGTACCGCAACTACTGAAGGCCACTAACCTAGAGCCGGTGCTCCGCAGCAAGGGAAGCCACCACAATGAGAAGCCCGTGCACCACAATGAAGAGTAGACCCTGCTCAACGCAACTGGAGAAAAGCCTGCGTGCAGCAACCAGGACCCAATGCAGCCAAAAGTAAAATAAAAATTTTGAAAAAGGACAGGTGGGAACAACGGGATGCTTCCTTCCCTCTTTGACCTGAAGTATGAGGGGTGTAAGTGAACAAAATCTCTGGGTGAGAGACCTGGAGGTGAGTGGTGGACTCACAGACTGCCAGTCCCAGTAGGGTAACAAGTGTTCAGAGGAAAGCTTGCGCCACCTTCAAGCCCCATCTGCACACAGCAAAATCTGTTTCACAATATGAGGTCCAGGCCTGCATGGTCAAAGCTTCTTCACTCCCATCTCCCCGGCCCCCTAATTCCAGTGCAGAGGGAGGATTTTCAAAAGTTTGAAGACTAAAGATAACCAGAGAGCAAGCCAATTTAATGTCACGACTGGTTTAAACAAAAACCCACACTTAGCACCAATGTGGATTAGGTGGAGGCTGCTTTTATGAAATCCACATTGTTTTAAGAGCATCCCCACAACCCAACCCCGTCCAGCATTCAGGTCCAAAACATACTTTTAAGTTTTGTTTTAAATACTCTAGACTCAAAATGCCTTATAGGCATTGTCAGAAAAAGTGAAGTTGTCCAATTAACCTCATGTTCTTTGTGGCCTTTTATGTCTGATCCTCATCCTTACATATTATGAACACCCCAAACCTGTTCAGGGCAGTGGTCCAAGATGAGGGATAGCACTGTAATAACGGTTAACATTTAGTGAATGCTGCCTCCATCTCAGGCATTGGGCTAGGTAATATACTTTCATTATTGCATTTAATGTTCACAAAACCTTTATGGGTTTTTACTCCCATTTTACAAATGGGGAAAATAAGACACTGAAAAGGTAAGTGACTTGTCCAAGGTCACCAGCCATAAGGGGTAGAGATGAGAAAGTATGGAGAGTTCGCACTTTTAACCAGCTGGCTATACTCCCACATACTGGAAATACACTGTGCTTGACGTTCAGAGCAGACATCACTGGTCAATTACAGAACAATCCCACCAAGCTTGATCCCTAATCCATTGCTCTAGTAGCTCCTATCAGTTGATAAATGTTGGCAATCTCTCTGCTGAAGTGATAGGAAATCTCTCTGCTCTTCCCTCCATAGACCCTTCTCCTTTGCTCGCTCCTATTCTCTTTGAACCTTGTCTTTGCCTTGCTCCCAAGTTTGCATCGACTTTGACTTTGGTCCTTTGCACTTAGCATATGGTCTTGGTCTCTTTCAAGTCTGACTCAGGCTGAGACTTGCCCCCAGGTCCCTCTTGCCCTTTGTCTGGTTCCTCTTCATCCCCACCCCATAATGAGCTGTCTCAGCTATTTGGTCAGGGTTGGATGAGGCATCTGAGGGGCAATACGAATGACAGAAGAGGAGAAGTCTCAGTGCAGATTCATCCTCCAAATCCTGAGCTCTGAGCCCACTATAAAAATTTCTGCGTGAACCATATAAATACAGAGCTTTAGACATGGTGTCACATTCTGAAGATCCTACAGTTGGAAATATACCACTGAATTACACTGTCCATGTTTTTTTAAATGACCCCAACTTCCCCCCCACCCAGTTTTAGTCAACTGAATCAGAAACACAGAAAAATATTTTAATTTTGGAGGAAAAACTTAGATATTTGTTGTGCATCAAAAATGCTCATTGGGAGGACTTCCCTGATGGTCCAGCGGTTAAGACTCTGTGCTTCCACTGCAGGGGGTGCGGGCTCGATCCCTGATCGGGGAACTAAGATCCCACATGCCGCGCGGTGCAGCCAAAAAAACACACAGTAAAACAAAAAACTAGTTGGGGGCTTGAAAAGTAGTGGCTCCTAACCAGCTGTGTAATGCTGGAAAATCATTTAGCCTTTGTGAGGTGTGTTTGATCTGTAAAGGGTGACAATTAAATGTTGGACCTCTCAGGTCCCTTTCAGACACAGCAGTGTGTGGCAATGTAGCCTGTGTTTCAGAGGCTGTTGCTGTCTGCTTTGCAGGGCTACTAACTGCTGGCAGTGTCTCCCCAGTTACTCCCAAAAGTCACCAGGAGGTGCCCCACAAGTACACGTTCTGTCAGTTTCCACAGGTCAGATGACACTCTTTCCTCTTCTGAACCTGCCCTCTATTCGCCCTCTCTAGTGCTATTGCCTCTGTTGTTCCCTGAGTTGCTGCATCTGTGGGGTGTAAAGTCTATCGCCCATCACCACCATCACAGCCATGGGGTATTAATGTCCTTGTGATGCCAAAGCTCTTTCAGGATTTGTACACTCCTGTGTTGAGACCTGAAGCAAGACTGCCAAACTCCACCACTGACATCTGAACCCTGGGAGCACTTGCTAAGAGGCATTGTCAAGTCACTGTGAAAACTTTGGAGACACCACTCAAATTCTGGACAGCGTGTCAGACTCTTCTCTATTTCCACAAAGAATATCACGAGTTGGTTGAACACCCAAGACCCACAAAATATAGGACTGATCTAATCCGTCCCTGGAAGCCATTGAGACAAACCCATTATCTGAGAAGCCATGACAAGTTATACTTAGAAGCCCAGCGAGTCACAGCTCATGGGAGTTAGCTCAGAAGCTCTCACTCATAAAATGACACACCAGTTTGACGTCTGCTGAGGCTCATCCCAGGTGTCAGAATTCAGCCTCATACAAGGACCAAGGGAATACATTAGAGACGAGTAATATTCATGGAGCACAAGGACTTCATGCTGGGCCCGGCCTCACTATGAAGACAGGGCATCAGACACAGGAAGTCCAAAAAAGTGGTAACAATTTTTACTAGGAAAAAATTTCCCTTCACCACACACAGTTTCTCTTTAATTTTTCTTAAGGTGGCACAGTTGCTAATTTCAGCCCTTTACCTACTTTCCCAGCAGTGAATTTATGACTTTACTGTACATCCTTCCAGGCCCAGTGGACTCAGAAAGAATATGAACTTTAAAATCCCAGCTCCCTTACCTACTTGCTGGCTGTGTGACCATGAACAAGACTGTCAACTTTCTAAACCTTAATCCCCTTATTTATAAAATGAAGTTTTTAAGAGGATTAAAAAACAATACTTTTTAATGCAAAGCACCTGGCTCAGGATCCTACATATGATGGGTGCTCAATCAGTGTCACTTTCCTTCCTTCCCAGTAGAAGTTATCAGATGATACCAGCTTCAGGTCTTCTGCCAGGCACAGAACACACCCTTCAAAGTGTTAATGCCATTTCATTTCAGCAGACACCTTGTCTCAGGAAAGCCATTAGAAACCCCCAAAGTACTATATTTTTCTCCTGGTAAGTAGCTCACTTCCCACAACTTCCCACAACTTTATATTAAGTGAGCCCAACAAATGAGTCACACTAGTTACAGAAGCAAATTTGGGAGCCACACCCAAAACACAGGCATTTTGACTTTTCACAAGAAGCTGTCAGTACCACCGAAAAGAGGGCTCAGGGGACCCACAGTTAGGAAACCCCAAATTCCCAGGCTACTTCTGAATTCATATGCAAACCAAAACCCTTAGTTCCTCATTTTTTTTTTTTTTGGTGAATTTCTATCCACGGTATTTAATGACAGCTGAGAGTCACTGAACAATATTCAAATTTCTGC
This sequence comes from Monodon monoceros, assembly GCF_005190385.1. Taxonomy (NCBI): domain Eukaryota; kingdom Metazoa; phylum Chordata; class Mammalia; order Artiodactyla; family Monodontidae; genus Monodon; species Monodon monoceros. The sequence goes on along the minus strand of NW_021703784.1, from coordinate 84,016,671 downwards.
TGAATTTTCTGCTTTGTAGCGGGGTGGTGTGAGGGGTACAGGGGGATATATCAAGATGGCCCAATCACTTTTTAAATGAGCAATACCAAATTAATTTAAAACAACATCCTACTTACTGGGTCCTTATTTACGTTTTGGTAGAGTAGAAAGTGATTATTTACTTTTTGAAAACATCTACCATTGCATTTAAAGTATGATTTTGATATTCATGAAAAATTTCAAGAGTTTATCCATTGTGTGAAAGTATAATGATTTGTATAAAAGTTAAAAAAAGAAAAAGAAAAAAAAAGATAAAGGAAGCCTGTCATTTGTCAAGGACATAGGTGATGAATAAATTTGCACTTGAGATATAAATACTCCAAAACTGTAGAAAGCATGGGTATGGTGATTGGATTTAAACTACCTGTGTCTTGCAGAAATCCTATCCAAGGAATTAACATAAAATTGGTGTAGAACTATTGAAAGCCCTCTTCCAAAATCCAGAGTACATGGGCCTCCTGCTGAAGACAAGCTCACAACATCAAAAGCAGTAAAATGAAAAACTACGTGAGTAAATAAGCTACCATAGGAGTCATAAGGCACCATAAACAAAAAGTTAGCCTCCTAGGAGCTGGACCTAGTAGAACAATCTAAAAGAGACAACAAAGCAAGTATGTTTCAAACAATTAAGAAGTTTTAAGAAGTGCAGGGGAGGACGAACTATGATCCAAAGTGAAAGAAGAGGACAGTAAAATAAGATACATTGACAAAGAACAGAAAGGAAATGCAGTCAATAAAATAAAGAATTAATAGAAGGCTAGACAAAGCTGCTGAGAAAATTAGTGAATTGTGAGATAAAACCGAGGAAACTGCTTAGACTGTATCACAGAGAACAGGTGGCAAATACAAATGAACAGATAGAAAATATGGAGGGTAGGTTGAGAAAATCCAGCAGATATAAAATCGGGCTGCTGTGTTGTACAGTTCTAAAGGTTACTCTTCACAAGGTGTCCAACATAAATGGTGTTGCTTGAATTTTTACATGTCATCCTTTATTTGATAGGAATTCAAGAAGATAAGACTAGAGAATACAGGATAAAGTGATAATTTGAAAAAGATAATAAATAAGAAATTTCCAAAATTGAAGAAAATCACAAGTTCTCAGTTCTCAGACAGAACAAGTACAGAAGAGTCCTGGATAGTATAAATAAAAATAAATTCACACCTAAACAATTTGTGAGGAAAATGAAAAACACCAAAGACAATGAAAAACAACCAGAAATAAAAAAGATTACTTGAAAAGTAATGAACAATCAAAATGACAATACTTTTTATCAGCAACAATGCATGCCACAGAACAATGAAATCATTATCTTTAAAGTGCTGAGGCAACAGTTCTGTCATTTAAAAATTCTAAACCAAGATATGTTTTCATTCAACAATAAACTATGATTTATTCACACAAAGGAAGCTCACAATGGAGAGAGCCTCATAATACATTCTTAAATAGAAAATAAACAAAAGCAAAAGGTGCTTTTGTGTTAGGAAGGAGGAAAAGTAAATATATACTTCAATTCATAGTAATGGTATATAAAACACTGGAACACTACCCAAGGAATAAATATAATTGGTTACCTGTGGAGGAATGTAGGAACTGAATTGATGAGGATAAAAGTGAGAGCAAACTTCTCACTGATTATACCACTGATTACCCCTTTAACATTTTTGTTTAATGGGCAAATTCCTAAAACACAAAGCCTACCAAGACTGAACCATGAAGAAATAGAAAATCTGAACAGACTTATAATAACTAGAAAGGAGACTGAATTCGTGACAAAAAACCTCTTAAAGAGAAGTCCAGGACCAGATGATTTCATTGGTAAATTCTACAAAACACTGAAAGAAGAATTAACATTAATCTTTCTCAAACTAGCTTCCAAAAACCATAAAAGGAGGAAACACTTTCAAACTCATTTGTGGACAGCATTATTCTGATATCAAAACTAGACAAATCACTATAAGAAAAGAAAACTACAGACCAACATCCCTAGTGAATACTGATATAAAAGGCCTCAACAAAATATGAGGAAACAGAATTCAACAGCATGTTACAAGGATTTTACACTAGGACCAGTGGGATTTATTTTTGGAGTGTAAAGGTGGTTCAACACATGAAAAACAATGAATGTAATCCATCACACCAACAGAATAAAGAAAAAAATCCACATGATCATTTCAAATGATGTATAGAAAACCTTTGACAAAATTCAGCACACTTTCATGATAAAGAAAACATTCTCAAGGAAGTAGGAACAGAAAAAAACTACTTCAACACAATAAGGGCCATATATAAAAATCCCACAGATAGCAACATACTAAATGGTGAAAGACTAAAAGTTTTTCTTGTAAGGTCTGCAACAAGACAAGGATGCCCACTTTTGCCACTTTTATTTGACATAATACTAGAAGTCCTGGCTAGAGCAATTGGACAAGAAAAAGAAATAAAAGGCATCCAAACTGGAAAGGAAGAAGTAAAATTATCTCTATTTGCAGATGACATGATCTTTTATGTAAAACCCCTGAAAATCACACACACACAGACACACAGACACACAACTGTTAGAACTAACAAACAAATTCAGCAAAGTTGCAGGATACAAAATCAACACACATCTCTGGTCACCAAGATGGCAGAGTAGGAAGACAGTGAGCTCACCTACTCCCATGGGCCCACCAAAATTACAACTATTTACAGAGCGCTATCTATGAAAATGACCTACAGAAAAAAAACTAGCAGAAAAGATCTTCCACAACTAAAAATATAAAAAGGAACAACAATGAGATGGGTAGGAGGGGCAGAGATGCAATACAGTCAAGACCCATACCCTCAGGTAGGCAAACCACAAATGAGAGGATAATTACAATTGCAGAGGTTCTCCTCAAGGAGTGAGGGGTCTGAGTCCCACGTTGGACTCCCCAGCCCAGGACTCATGCACCAGGAATATAAGGTCCCAGAACATTTGGCTTTGAAGGCCAGTGGGAATTATTTTCAGTAGAGCCAGAGGGCTGTGGGAAACAGACTCCACTGTTAAAGGGCACACACAAAATCTGACATGCTCTGAAACCAAGGGCAGAAGTAATTTGAAAGGAGCCTTGGTCAGACTGACCTGCTGATCTTGGGGAGCCTCAAGAAGGGGTAGGAGGCAACTGGGACTCCCACTGGGGACATGGATGCTGGCAGCAGCCATTTTTGAGAGTTCATTTTAGTGAGAACACTAGTACTGGTAAGCACCATTTTGGAATCCTCCCTGTAGCTTATTAGCACTAGGACCTGGCCTTGCCCACCAGCCAGTAGGCACAAGTCTTGAGACACCCCAGGCCAAGCAGCTAGCCAGGCAGGGAAACAGTCCCATCCATGAGCAGGCCAGTTTCCATAGGACCCCTGAGCCCCCAACAACCCCGGGGACATGGCCTCACCAACCAGTGGGCTGACACCAGCTCCAGGACGCTCAGGACCCCACAGTCAGCATGTCAGGAATTGGCCCCGCATACCAGCAGGATGATACTAGCTTCAGGAACCCCAGACTTGCAGCCAGCTACCCCAGGACCTGGCTCTGCCTATCAGCGGGCCAAAACTAGCCCCAAGACCCCTAGTGCTCCACAGACCTGCCCAACAATGAGCTGGCCTCAGGACCAGGACTCCCAGGGCCATGCAGCCAGCTGTGCCAGGACTTGGCCCAACCCATCAGAAGCAGGCAGCCTCTGCATTAGGCAGGGACTAGCAACCAGCCAGACCAGGGGCCAGTCACACCTACCAGCATGCCCACAGTAGTCAGTCCACCACAACAGAAGGGTCATGCAGTCCACTTAGAGGGCATTCTTAGTGCATATGGCTCTGGTGACCAAAGGGGAGCGCATGGATGGGTCCCATAAAATATCTTCTACATAAAGCCACTTCTCCAAGATTATGAAGTGTAACCAACCTACCAAATACATAGAAATAAAAACAGAGAATTAGGCAAAATGAGGCAACAGCTGAATATGTTCCAAATCGAGGAACAAGATAAAATCACAGAAGAAGAACTAAGTGAAGTGGAGATAAGCAATCTTCCCAATAGAGTTCAAGGTAACAATCATAAAGATGCTTTACAAACTTGGGAGAAGAATGGATGAACCCAGTGACAAGTTTAACAAAAAGAAAATATACAGAAGAACCAAACAGAGCTGAAGCATACAGCAACAAATAAAAATACACTAGAAGGAATCAACAGTAGAATACAGAGGAACAAATCAGAAAACTGGAAGTGAGAGTAGTGGAAATCACTCAAGCTGAACAGCAAAAAGAAAAAAGAATTTTAAAAAATTTGAACAGTTTATGAGACCTCTGGGACAACATCAAGCATACTAACATTCACATTATAGGGGTCTCCAGAAGGATAAGAGAGAAAAAGGGAAGAGAACAAATTTGAAGACATAATAGTTGAAAAGTTCCCTCACCTGGGAAAGGAAACAGACATCCATGTCCAGGGAGCACAGAGAATCCCAAACAGGATCAACCCAAAGAGGACCACACCAAGATGCATTGTAATTAAAATGAGAAAAATGAAAGAGAGAATCTTAAAAGCAGCAAGGGAAAAGTAACTAGTTATGTATAAGGGAACTCCCATAACACTATCAGCTAGCTGGCTTTTCAGCAGAAACTCTGCAGGCCAGAAGGGAGTGGCACAATATATTTATAGTGATGAAAGGAAAAAAAACCTGCAACTAAAAATACTCTACCCGGCAAGGCTATCATTCAGATTTTATGGAAAGATCAAGTTTTACAGACAAGCAAAATTTAAAAGAGTTCAGCACCACCAAATCAGCTTTACAAGAAGTGTTAAAGGGATTTCTCTAAGGAGAAAAGAAAAAGCCACAACTAGATATATGAAAATTACAAAAGGAAAAATCTCATTGGTAAAGGCAAATATACAGTAAAGGTAGTAGACAAACCACTTATAAAGCTAGTAGGCAGGTTAAAAGGCAAAAGTAGTAAAATCATCTATATCCACAATAAGTAGTTAAGGGATACACACACACAAAATATGTAAAATATGATATCAAAAACATTACATGTGGGGGTGAGGGGAGTGAAAATGCAAGGTTGTTAAAATGTGTTCAAACTTAAGAGATCAACAACTTAAAACACACACACACACACACACACACACACACACACCTCATGGTAACACAAATCAAAAATCTATAATAGATACACAGACAAAAAAGAGAAAAGAATCCAAACATAAAGCTAAAGATAGTAATCAAATCTAAAGGGAAGAGAGCAAAAGATGAAGAAACAGAAAAGAACTACAAAAACCACCTCAAAACAAATAACAAAATGGCAAGAAGTATATATCTATCAATGATAACTTTAAATGTAAATGAACTAAATGCTACAATAAAAAGGCATAGAGTGGCTGAATGGATACAAAACCAAGATCCATCTATATGTTGTCTGCAAGAGAGTCACTTCAGATCTAAAGACACACAAAGACTGAAAGTGAGGAAGGGGATGGAAAAAGGTATTCCATGCAAATGGCAACAAAAATAAAGATGGGATAGCAATACTTATCTCAGACAAAGTAGACTTTAAAACAAAGACTGTAACAAGAGACAAAGAAGGACATTTCATAATTATCAAGGGATCAATCCAAGAAGAAGAAATAACAATTGTAAATATATATGCACCCAACATAGAAACTTCTAAATACATAAAGCAAATATTTACAGACATAAAAGGAGAAACTGACAGTAACACAATATAATAAGGGACTTTAACGCCCCACTTATATCAATGGACAGATCATCCAGACATAAAATTAATAAGGCAACCCTGGCCTTAAACAACACATTAGAGCAGATGAATTTAATAGATACATATAGAACATTCCATCCCAAAGCAGCAGAATACACATTCTTTTCAAGTGCACATGGAACATTCTCCAGGATAGATCACGTGCTAGGACACAAAACAAGCCTCAGTAAATTTAAGAAAATTGAAATCATATCAAGCATCTTTTCTGAACACAAAACTGTGAGACTAGAAATCAACTACAGGAAAAAAACTTCAAAAACACAAACACATAGAAGCTAAACAAAGTGCTACTACTAAACAATCAATGGGTCACTGAATAAATCAAAGACAAAATAAAAAAATACTTGGAGACAAATGAAAATAAAAACACAATGATACAAAATCTGTGGGGCACAAGAAAAGTTCTAAAAGGGAAGTTTATAGTGATGCAAGCCTGGCTCAGGAAACAAGAAAAATGTCAAACAAAAGAAATGAGTGGAAGAAGAACAACAAGCAGGAAAAAATTAAGTGGGAAACAATGACTTAAAACAAATCATGATCTTGACACATCTGAGATCCCGTTTCAGAAGATGCTGCCAAAACATAGAGGTCAGAGAGGCTTTGTGCCAGTATAAGGGTGACTTGGAGCAAGAGGTTGAGGAGAGAATGGTCCAAGTAACAATCCTGCTGACCCAGAGAATGACCAACAGCCCATCCCCATCTGCAGGGTGACTTGACTGTACAGCATTTGAGGCTACACTGAGAGGGGTTTTGATTTTCCTTTTTTTTTCTCTAAGAAAAAATAATTTTCAGGAAAAGTATTCTTCTGATAACTTTCATCACTGAACTTAATAATTGACTTTAAAATTTCAAATAGAAGAAGTAATAAGGACTTCTAGGTTTGGGTGGAGAACCCATAATGCGAACTTACCATTAAAATAACCATGAAGAGAATAATACTCAGCAATTTCAGATTGGAGGTTACCTGGGATGGGATGGAGTGGGAAAGAACCTGTCTATACCTAAGACTCCAATTGACTCGGTTGTTATTTTTAAAGTGTTCTGTAAAAGGATGATCCTTCACACTTTTTTTGTTTGGAATATTTCATAACTTTTTACCTTTTTGAGGATTAATTTATGTGCAGTAAAGAACAAAAATCTTAGCTGTCCAAATTGGTGAATTTTTATACTTCAGTGAAGTATACTTCAGTGTAATCCACTCATATCAAAATACAGAACATTTCCAACTCCAAAAAAAGGGGAAAAATACCCCCAAATCACTCACAAAAATCAGTTTCATTTCTATATACTAAAAAGAAATTTCAAAGGAAATGAAAACAATTCCATTTACAATAGCATCTAAAAGAATAAAATACTTAGGAATAAACTTAACCAAGGAGGCAAAAGATTTATACACTGAAAATTACAAAATGTTGCTGAAAGAAATAAAAAAACACCAAAAAGTGGAAAGACATTCAGTGTTCACAGATTAGAAGACTTAACATTGTTAAGATGTAAATACTATCCAAAGTGATCTATAGGTGCAATGCAATCGCTCTCAAAATCCCAATGATGTATTTTCCAGAAATAGAAAAATCCATCTTAAAATTCATATGGAATCTCAAAGGACCCCGGAGAGCTGAAACAAACTTGAAAAAGAAGAACAATGCTGGAGGCCTCACAATTCCTGATTTCAAACTCAGTGATCAATAGTGTGGTTCAGGCATACAGACAGACATTTGACTAGTTTAGTAGAATAGAGAGCCCAGAAACACTCACATATATGGTCAAATGATTTTTGACAAGGGTGCCCAGACCATATAGGGGGAGAAGGACAGTGGTTTCAGTCCATGGTGCTGGGAAAACTGGATTTCCACATGCAAAAGAATGAAGTTGGACCTTATCTTACACCACCTGCAAAAAAATAACTCAAAGACCTAAATATAAGAGCAAACTGTAAAACTCTTAGAACAAAACATAAAAGAAAAGCTTCCTGACATTGGATTTGGCCATGATTTCTTAGATATAACATTAAAGGCACAGACAACTAAGGAAAACATAAATAAATTGGACTACATCCAAATTTAAAACTTCTGTGCATCAAAGGATACAATCAACAGAGAAGGCAACCCACTGAATGGGAGACAATATTTGAAAGTCATATATCTGATAAGGTGTTAAGATGCAGAATATACAAAAAATGTCCATGATTCAATAACAAAGAGACAAACAACCCAATTAAAAGAATAGGCAGAGGACTTGAATAGACATTTCTCTAAAGAAGATATAAAAACTGCCAACAAGTACATGAAAAGATGCTCAAACTCACTAATCAAAAAAAAAAAAATCACTAATCATTGGGGAAATGCAAATCAAAACCACAATGAGATACCACTTCACATCCATTAGGATGCTGCTACAAAAACAAAACAAAATAGAAAAGAGCAACTGTTGGCAAGGATGTGGAGACATTGTAACCCTGTGTGCTTTTGGTGGGAATGTAAAATGGTGCAGTCACTATGGAAGCTGACATGGCAGTTCCTCAAAAAGTTAAAAACAGAATTACCATATGATCTAGCAATTTCACTTCTGGGTATATACCTAAAACAATTGAAAGCAGAGAATCAAGGAGATATTTGTACACCTATGTTCATAGCAACATTATTATCAACATTCAAAAGATGGAAGCAATGTGTCTATGGATGAATGAATTGATAATGAAAATGTGGTATATACATGCAATAGAATATTATTCAGTCTTAACAAGGAAGGAAATTCTGACACATGCTACAACATGGATGAACCTTGAGGACATTATGCTAAGTGAAATAATCATACAGTCATAGAAGAACAAATACTGTATGATTCCAGTTATATGAGATACTTTGAGTGCTCAGAATGTATTGAGACATAAAGCAGAATGGTGGTTGCAAAGGGCTGGAGGAAGGGGAGAATATGGAGTTGTTCAATCAGTACAGAGTTTCAGTTTTGCACAATGAAGAGCTCTGAAGATGGATGGTGGTGACAGTTGCACAACAATGAGAATGTACTTAATACCACGGAACAGTATGCTTAAAAATGGTTAAAACGGAAAATTTTATGCTATGTGTATTTTACCATCACTTGCAAAATTATCCAAGTATTCTCCACAGAAAAGTAATTCAAGAAGTAGAGATTAAACTAAAAGGTCAAAATAAAGTATTTATACACATATGGAAAAATTTTGTTTGCTTTTATTCAAAAGCATTTAATAAAGAACATCTTTGAAAATTTACAACATGGCACAGGAAATAGATGTTCCTTGTAGAAAATTCAAAAAATATGGGCAAACAAAAATGAGAAAATACATTAAAAAATTACCCATAGTGCCATCCAAAGGTAACTTAACTATGGCTAACATTTTGGTGTATATCCATTAAATATATATACACACACACACACGTCTGTGTGCATGCACACACACATATGTCATATACATATGTATATGCATACTATTGAGTAGGCAGCTGGTTCAGCATCTCCCGGGAGCCTTTGAAAATGCGGCTTTCTGCATTTTCTCCATCACTCATGGAGATTTGGGATCAGTGTTTGTTTAAAATATTCCAGGTGATTCCCACACTCTGGTTTGTAGGATCTACTTTAAGACAAACTTTTCTTTTCAGACAAGAAAACAGAGTCAATGGAACCAACCTTTTCTTTTTTTCTGCTGGGTGTTCTACATGACTACTGTCCTTCATCAAGTGTCTTGCTTCAGAAGTGCCCTGGTTATCCCATTGCCTTTGCTCCCTTTTGAGGACTGCTTTCAGGATGCATAGTATTCTTTTAACTGCCCTCAAAAGTAGGATGACAACACACTTTAGAGAGGAGAAAGGAGTGTTAAAATAATTTGTTACACATATTTTTGAAATATTTATTGACTGAGAAAAGTTTTGTTATATTGGTAGAATGACAACTCCTGTTCAAAAATGTTTTCAAAAATTATTTCTAATAAACTGAAAGTAACATGTACCCATGTATATTTATGCAAAAACTTTAAATGTCTAAATATTGATTATATGACCATTAAAAATAATAATTACAATAGTTATTCTTGGTACATATCCTTGTTCTTCAATCAGTTTTTTAGTGATTTTTATCCTTTAAAATATATATTTTTTATTGAAGTACAGTTGATTTATATTATATTATTCTCAGGAGTATAACATAGTGATTTGATATTTTTATAGATTATACTCCATTTAAAATATTAAAATTATTATAAAATATTGGTTATATTCACTGTGCTGCACATTATATCTTTGTATTTTTTTTTTTTTTTTTTGCGGTACGCGGGCCTCTCACTGTTGTGGCCTCTCCCGTTGCAGAGCACAGGCTCCGGATGCGCAGGCCCAGCGGCCATGGCTCACGGGCCCAGCCACTCCGCGGCATGTGGGATCTTCCCGGACCGGGGCACGAACCCGTGTCCCCTGCATCGGCAGGCAGACTCTCAACCACTGCGCCACCAGGGAAGCCCCTATCTTTGTATTTTATTAATGTTTTATACCTAGAAGTTTGTACCTCTTGACCCCCTTCCTCTGTCTTGCCTCTCCCCCCAACTCCTCTCCCCTCTGGTAACCACTAGTTTGTTCTCTATCTGTGAGTGTTTCTGTTTTGTTATATTCATTCGTTCGTTTGACTTTTTAGATTTCACATATAAGTGAAAATACAGAGTATTTGTCTTTCTCTGTCTGGCTTATTTCACTAAGCATAATACCCTCCAGGTCCATTCATGTTGCTGCAGATGGCAAAATTTCGTTCTTTTTTATGGCTGAGTAATATTCACAGAAAAACTGAGCAGAAGGTGTAGAGACTGCCCTTATACCTCCTGCCCCCCCGCCACATGCACACATCTCCCATTATCAACATCTCCCACCAGAGTGGTACATTTATTGCATTGACACATCGTTACCACCCAGAGTCTATAGTTTATATTAGGGTCCATTCTTGGAGGCATACATTCAATGAGTTTGGACAAATGTGTAATGACATGTATCCACCATCATAGTATCAGGCAGAGTATTTTCACTGCCCTAAAAATCTTCTGTGCTCTGCTTACTCGTTCTTAGCCATTTTAAACTCTAAAACGGTGTCACTGGTATTTTTCCGAAGAATTTTTTTCAGTATATTTCTTTTTTAAAATATTTATTTATTTATTTATTTTTGGCCGCTTCAGGTCTTAGTTGCGGCATGCAGGATATTCCCTTGCGGCGTGCAGGCTCTTCATTGATTTGTGGTACGTGGGCTTCTCGGGCTTCTCCCTAGATGTGGCGTGCAGGCTCCAGAGTGCATGGGCTCTGTAGTTGCAGCACGTGGGCTCTCTAGTTGTGGTACGCGGGCTCAGTAGTTGCCCTGCGGCATGTGGGATTTTAGTTCCCTGACCAGGGATCGAACCTGTGTCCCCTGCATTGGAAGGAGGCTTCTTAACCACTGGACCACCAGGGAAGTCCCTTCAGTATATTTCTATTTTTGCGCGGATTTTTTCATAAGATTTTTGAGATCTTCAAATTGTAATTTATGGTTAGTTTGAAATTCTTGACATATTCAGCTGAGTCATTTGTAGTAAAAAAATATTTTTAATTGAGAAAATAACTTATAGATGCTGGTAAGAGCAAGGTGATTTTTGCTGGATGAAGGATATTCTCAAAAATATTTTTCTATATTGAAAGAACTAAATATTTCAGCCTAAATATTTCAGATACTATCTTTCAGCTTCCATTTGGAGTAACTTTCTTTGACAACTATTTTTAAAGACAAAATTTACTGTAAAGATTGCCTGTATTTATTATTATTTTTAATGCTTCATCAGATTTAAATGGTGAAAAATCATAGGTTTTTTTTTTAACTTTTACTTCATTCTGGCACAGAATACCAATTTATCTAATAAAAAAAATAGAAGCCCCATCAAATTATTCTTCCTACATGTTGAGACATTCCAAACTCAATTACCAATTTTCCAAATCAAATCTCATATACTGTTTGAGTGATCGTTAGTTTATTTGTTTAGTTCCATCTTTGCTTTAATAAGAAAATATTTCAGGATCTTCTTGTTTGCAAGCTTTGCTTTTATTCATGGCAGTTCTCCAAAAGTTTCAAAAGTTGCACTTTGGGAGCTTTCCATTTATTGCATACTTTAAAGATTTCCAACTGATTTTAAATTGAGTTCAATCAAATTTTAGAGCTGTCATTTTAAAATAAACAAAAATTCAATACATTATAGGGCACAGGCTGATTTATAAAATAAAAATTCAAAGACTTAAAAATGTTTTAAATCTGATTGATTACGAGCAGCAAGGGGATAAAGCTCATATTACTGTGCCAACATGTTGGAGTTTTAAAAATTTCAACATTAACCTTGTCACAAAACGTTTGGTAGTTTAGCTGTTGTGGGTGTGTACGTGTGTGCATAAAGTTTGACCATTACAGCTTTTTTTTTAATTGGTAAAATACTGTGACTTGTGTACAAAATTATGGCTTATGTGTTCACTCAACCAATTTTGAGTTCAATTTGGCTCCACAGGCTGTTTTCATTCAGTAAGAACAGTTTTTACTATATGGCTATGCTTCACCAAAATTTGCTTTTATATTATTAATGGAAAAGCAAATAAGTTTATCCTCGTTGTTAAGCATTTTAATTGAATTTGCAGTAACATTCAAAAAATCCTCAAGTGTTTCCCTTTGGACAGGATGAACTTCCAAAGCTTTCCTTGGACTCCATGAATTGGATTTTAAAAAGAAATCCAATATCAGAAAATAACTGAACTGATTTTCTATCTGAAGTATCAAGTGACAGTGGTAAAACTGGAATTACTTAACTGTTTGCAAAGTTCTCCATTTTTTTCCCTTCTCAGTTGCCCAATACTTTACTTTTCAAATGTGCACAAGAAACCTGAAAGTGAAAACAAGTAAAATTAATTCAGGAAAATATTCCATTGATCTAAGTGACAATGCTGTGCTTCGTAAAGTGACTTGTAAACGTACATTCTGTAGCTGCAGTCATACCTATGGGCACATTCTTTAAATATCCACTTAGCATTAAGCAGATGCTGATGCTTCTTCTGCAGCAGATTTGTGCCTTCTGGTTTTCAGGTGGTTGGTGATATGGCTATGACACCCTGATGAAAAGGGATCTTACCCTTGGTAGTGAGGGATTTCATATTAAATGCCAAGCATATTTTGTGCATGTTACTCTTCCATCACCATTTGTCTTGAGATACAGAAGCTTAGTATTTAATTGTTCACTAAATGTATACTTTTAGTTTAGTTATAGATAGCTAGTGGGAAGCAGCCGCATAGCACAGGGAAATGAGTTCGGTGCTTTGTGACCGCCTGGAGGGGCGGGATAGGGAGGGTGGGAGGGAGATGCAAGAGGGAGGAGATATGGGAACATATGTGTATGTATAGCTGATACACTTTGTTATACACCACTGTAAAGCAATTATACTCCAATAAAGATGTTCAAAAAAAAATCGGCTCATTGTTGCCCAGAAGATTTATTGCAAACTAAAAGTATTATCAAACAATAAGAGAGTTGCAGATTTGCACTCCCTGATTAATGACAAAAACCACTGCGCCAGACCGTTTTGACTCCTCCCTATGTACTCTCCAGTAGGATTGGGCAGTGTCTGTTTCCTGCACGCATTCCGTAAATGCCTAACTTAGGATTTCCATTTTCCTCTGATCCCAGTGAATGGTGGCCTGGCACCATCATCAGTTTCACAGCCTGTGGCAAGACCCACAACTATAGCTGCTGCATCAAGTGTCCAGCCGGGGTGGCAGTGGCAGCAAATGAGTGTCTCAGCACACTGGAGACCAGAAGGAAGTAAATTGTCCCTCCACTCTTCTATCTGAGCTCATTAGTAAGAGTGTTAGTTATGCTGAGTGGAAGCGTGATCCCACTTGCATAAAATTCTACAAAAGGCAAAACTAACCTATGGTAGAAAAAAGATGACAGCATTTGTTGCCCTGGGGAGTGAGGACGGGGCGATGGGGAAGAGGCATGAGGAAACTTCCTGGGGTGATGGTAATATACACTGTAGCCTGGTAGGTTTGGATTAAACAGCTGTATGCATTTGTCAAATCTCAGTGAATGCCCACATAAGATTTGTGCATTTCATTGTATATAAATTTTACCTCAAAGTAACAAGTTAAAAATATGCATGATGTAATATTTAGGGTGATATGTATTGACATTTGTAATTTACAAAATAAGATGGATTGATGGATGGAGAGAAGAATAGATATACATGGGATAAACTAAGCCTAACAAAAAAGGTTAATGGTAGAACCTAGGTGGTGGATACAGAGTGTTCACTAGGAAATTATTTCAACTGTACTGTTTGTTTTAAAATGTTCATAACAAAATGAGGGGAAAACAGCCTACATGTGTGCAGTGGTCAAGAGGGTAGAAAGGGCCACTCTTTTCTGTTTAACCATACCTGTACCCACAGATAACAATTCTCATTGTTAATACTGTTTTTGAATATGTGTAGACATCAGTATAATTATAGGTAATATTACGGTGACTACAAGTACAGTGGCAGGACCAGTGTGGGCAGATAAGAACCTGTGATATCTTTTCATTTTGTAAATGAATATCTTATGGTAAATCAAGTTTTCGTTACCTCTGTGTGTGTAACACACACACACACACACACACACATATATATATATATATATATATATATATATATACATCTCTCTGCCTGTTCCTCCTGAAGCTTCCACTCCTCAAAGCCTTCCTTGGGGAAGAAGATTTGTTTAGACTCTTTCCATTGCAGAAGCTGCAGGACAGCCAGAAGTCACTCTTGGCCATCACGGTAGCTATTGTCACAGGTGCACTGTGTTCTTCATTTGCAAAGGGAGCAATGAAGCCTGAGACATTCCAGCACTAGAAACGGTCTAGCTGTCACATGTAGGGGCATATTTATATTTCTTTTTCTCTTGACACTTAAACATTTCTTGTATTTTTTCTCCTTTTAAACTAGTTATATAGGCTTGTTACAGGGAAATTTGAAAACACAGAAAAGTTAAATCAAATAAAAATCATCTAAAATATCACCTTCAAGAGAAAATGAGTCACTATGAACATTCTGGTTTGTATATTCTTCTAGCCTTAATTGCATTTATACACTTTTTTTTTAGACAAAGTGGAATTATAGTAAAGCTTTGATTTTGTAAAAATATCTTGAATGTGTACAAGAAGTGTTTCTCCAACTGCTCTTCCTGTTGTCGCTTTTCCTAGAGATTAAAATCTCAAAGTAGATGTATTAATTTAGCAGAGGGAGAGTTGAGATGTCTCATTAGAACTTGGACGAACTCCCTCTGTCGTAGCTTATTTATCTAAGTAGCTTTCTTAAAATCAACAGCTCCCACTAACAAGACATGCACATTAATGCCCCACAGCCAAATACACTGAGAAGCGGCTACTCCTTCTTTATATTTTGCACGTACCACAAACATTGGCTGAGATGTGTCAGCTGCTCTGAAGGGCAAGATTAGAAAATTAAACTTCATTTATAACTTCCACGAACCAAAAGAAAACAATCAAAGCACAACCATCCGTGTTACATTGAACTTGGAAGGGAGCATAAATAAGATATGCCTTGCTTTTAACAAAAGCTGCTGGAATCTGGAAGAATCTTTCCTAGCCAAGGATCGCCTTTGAGGTTCACTCCAAACACCAGGCAACCACTAGGAACAGCTGGTCTCATAATTTTGAGTGTTTAAAGTGGAGCAATTCCAGTTCATGAGCGCTAAATATAATTTGTGAAAAAAATACATGCATCACTGGCATGATGCTCAAAGCTTAACAAGATCTCTTTGCCCCCGGAGTGTATTGTTGGCTGATTGCTCTTAGTTATTAGGTCAGAAGAGACATACAGGGAGAATACTTTGGAGGAGTACACAGAACCAGGTGATTTAATTATTTCTAACATTTCTCTTTTCTTGGTAGCTAATTAGCAAACATTCCTTTCTCTTCCTTATCTCTCTTGAGGTCATATCAGCAATTATCTGCCCTCCAGTTTATGCAAAACTACCTGAATAACTCAATGCAGAAGAGCTTATCAGCTTTCTTCCATTTCCTTTTGCCCAAGAATGATTAGCCATGAAATATTTCAAACATACAGAAAAATAGAGAGGTAAATAAAGCCACCTGGATTTAACAGAGGTTAGCACTCCACTGTACATACTTAATATATTTTTAATAAAACCCTTCAGTCATCACTGCCACATTTACAAGAATATTTGGTTTTTTGCTATAACATGTCTTAAGAACACATCTTTGGGTGTAAATCTCTGACATATCTCTCTGAAGTGGTTGCATAGCTGTCAGCTCCATGGTCTTTATTGTTCCACTGTGGTCCACTCCACAGGGCAGGGGTGAGACAAAGTGGTCTGGTGGTTGCAGCACGGCTTTGGGGCCATACAGATCCAAGTTCCAATCCCTGCCAACTAGCCGAGAGGATGTGGACAAGTGTCTGTACCTAGTCTCTCATTTGTAAAGTAGGAATAACAATGCCGACTTTGTAGAGATGTTGGGAGGTGATGTACTAAAGCCTTAGAAGAGTACCCAGCACACGGTAAGTAGCTGTTATCAGGTTATCTGTTGTATGTATCGAACAATCCTTATAAAGCTTGGGTCCATATCCAACTGAAACTGTATTTACCAGGAACCAGCCAACCACTATCCAGATAATTAACCACTCCTTATTTGGAGACTAATACATGTCACCTTGGTATGTGAGGCCAGATTTAGCCCAGTGAAATGGCAGTCTTTTTTTTTAATGGCTCGAGGTGACTTTTTCCCATGCTTTTGATTTCAAAAACATAATGGAATTTTATAGTTTTATAGCACTTACCTTTATGTAAAGTCAAATTACCCCACGAGATAAGGGAGCAGTTGGTTATAAAAGCAAGATGCCTTGTGACCACAGACATTATTTGGCTGTCTTTATTTCTGTAAGCATCTCCTTCTTTTTGTATCCTTAGGTTTACCTATTATTTGTCATTAAAGCAAATTGCCTTTAAAAAACCCCCCACATTTTTAAACTCAGTTTCTCAACCATGGCTGAGGCTCAAACTCACCTGTGTTTAATAAAATCAATCAGGCTTCCCCGGTGGCGCAGTGGTTGAGAGTCCGCCCGCCGATGCAGGGGACACGGGTTCATGCCCCGGTCCGGGAAGATCCCACATGCCTCGAAGCGGCTGGGCCTGTGAGCCATGGCCGCTGGGCCTGCGCGTCTGGAGCCTGTGCTCTGCAACAGGAGAGGCCTGCATACCGCAAAACAAACAAACAAACAAAAAACCAATCAATCAGCCTATCTATCTCTCTATGTATTTATCTATCTATCTATCTATCTACCTACCTACCTACCTATCTATCCCAAGGCCCCCACCCAAGACAGACTGGGACTCTCTGGAACTGGGAGTGATGGGGTTGGGCAGAATAAGGGTGGGCAGGATTAATGTTGCACTCAAGTGAGGTTGTTGTAGACCCAGAATTGAGAATCACACTGGGTTAACTTCTTGAAATGGTACCTATCTGAAGAGCAGTATTAGATTTTGGAATTAATCAGAAAGTTCTTCTTCTTTTTTTTCCCTCCAATAGCTTTGCAAGCAGGATGCTGCTATTCTGAGTCTTCTGTTGCAAATTATGTCTTCCATAGGAATGAAGCATACACACGGTCCATCCAAGCACAGTGTAAATCAAAACACATGTCTACCTCTGGAACAAAAGCATTTGGACCATCTAACTGGATTCCACTGGAATGAGTCTGTGCGACACCACGCTGAAGTAATTGAAAACCACCCCCCTAAAGAAAGTTACGTGAAGGATAGCCGAAATACAAAAAAAAATTGGATTTAACTCAATTAAAAAAATTTTTTTTAAATTGTACAATGCATGCAAACAAAACCACACCAAATGTCAGAAACTGGCCTAAGACTACACTGTTCTCCAGACATGAATGTATTACCTAGTCCTGCCAATACTCACCTTCCCTCTCCCCTTTCTTTACTCCCATGAGCTACATGCTCTGATGTAATCAGGCAGAAAAGTGCATCTGAAGATGAAGACCATTAAGAAATCACCCTTCTCTTTATTTATTACAGTTTCCATGGCAAGAGCAAAATAAAAGACAACTGTGTTTCAAAGCAACAACAATAAAGGAAGCAACATCTCTCTCAGGCAGGCAAATCTTTAAGTAAAAGTTATACTGCCCAGTGTGAGACGATGCCACGTGCCCTTCCCCAAACTAAGAGGCATGACTCCTCATGGCGCTGGCCACGTGTAGACACAAACTCCAGAGACCAAGAACCCACTGCTAGAAGGTGCTGACTTTTATATTTTCTTTCGGGATCCTGTTGCTAAGTTTCTCTTTCAACTGACTTCCAGATATCAGACGTGAAATCTCTGGGGCTTTCCAGGCCACCTAATTCAAAGTAATTAGGAACCTGAGTAGGGTCAGAATGCTGGCTGACCTCTTTCAACAAACAGGGACCTAGAATTTGGGCTACTGAGATATTTAGCCAGTTCTATCTCTCTGGACAGAGTCAGCAGGTAAAATGTTTTCTAGTGCTTGAGGCAGGCGACTCCAAATCTAGATGCCCTCTCCCTCTAAGAGATCGGGACCGCCAGACTCATTAGTAACCTAGTGGTATACTCCCTCACTGCAGCCTCATCCTTATTTTGTCACCTTGGCCTTGTATTCAAGCACCTTGGCCCATGTCAACTACAGCAAGTTGCTTTCCCCTTCAATAAAGGCTCCAAATATATGGTCATTAGTTTCCCCAACCATCTAACCCAATGACAGTATTCTCCTTGATTAGCTTCCAAGATCCCCCCCCATCCTACCCCCCCACCCCACCCCAGAAGAAAGTGGAAAATTAGGCATAGAGAGAATGGTGAAAGCAGTAGTTTCTAATAGTTTGCTCTTTTTTTTTTTTTTTAAAGGGAGGAAATTCCCTTTGTGGATTTACTTAGAGCAAAAATGGTATCTTGGCTTTGGACTTGCCCCTACATTCATTCATGTTGGTACTTTTTATTTAGTTTTGATAGTAGATAGGTTCCCCCTGCCTAAAAACCCAAAGGAAAAAAACCCAATTCTTTAATTTACTCACATCCTGCTGGGCTTTCTCAGGCTAATCATTTTCATACCAGCTTCACCTTCAACTACAACATCCTAGTTTGAAGGAAAGGGGGAGAAGGTCTACTGGAGGTTGCCCCAACCTCAGAGGGAAAGAGGGAACCCTACATGCCTCTTCCTGGGAGCCAACACCAAGGCTGCCCTAGGCTATTTCAAAAGGTCAGCGGGCTCAGTTCCAGAAGAAAACACTACACTTACTTCCCAAGCTGCCAGGGCTCAGAGAGGCATAAAGAATTAATTAAGTAAATTAACGGACAAAATCTGGTAACTGCCAGTTCCTGAAAACCCGAGAGATAAACAGTAAGTTATCCTCACCCCGCAGGTGGATGAAGAGACTATCTTGATGCAACAAAAATAAAGGAACTCTGTGCTCTGCAGTCTTGGAGAGGAACTCTCCTCCTGTCCTTGGGGGTAACCCCTTGTCCCTGGCTCTGGGAGACCACTTGACCAGCAAGGTTGACAGCTCCCCACACACAAAAAAAGCATAACCCTTGTAACCACTTGCAACTTGGGCCTGTGGACTAGTTTTATTTAAAGGGGGATTTTTAATTCTTTTTTTCCTATCATGGCAGTTCGCACTGTGCCTCATCCTGCTCTTTATATTGAGGTTCAGTCACACTGAAATGGACACTAAGGGTGGTCAAGAAGCCACAAACGGGGGAAGGGGGAAGACGAGGCAGTAAAGAGGGCCATAATGCCTACTTTGTCTGATTGATAAGGATAGTCACGATCTTGGGAGAGGGATGGTGAGGATTTTGTGTAGGTAATATGTGAGACAGGACTATAAAATAAAGACACTGAGTTTACTGCCTGGATGCCAAACTGAATATGTATATGGACCACAGGTCTTTTTATTTTAAGCCCCGGCTGGCAAATCCACTTCCCGCTCCTCCTATGCAGCCCACCTTGGTCCCTATGCAGCCATCAGTTCCTACCAAAGCAGAGTTCCAAGGCCCTCTAAGTATGGGAGTCCTGGCCACTGGCTGTTTGTAATTTTGCCCTCTGAAATCTTTGTGTCTCCTGAGTTTGCACCTTGACTCTGGCATTATATTCTTAAACTATAAAGTCCTCCCCTTTATGCCTATTCAAAAAGCCTAAGCAAACAAGACTAGTTAGTCTGAGAAATAGCCAGTTTACTCTATGGAAGTCTGATCCTCTCACTGCCCAAGAGCCATGGACCACTAAAAAGATGCCTCGGATGTCAGAGAGCCCAAATGCCAGTCCTCCCTCTATCCCTAACAGCCATTTGACTTTAGGAAAGGCCCGTCTTTTCTTTGGATTTAAGTTTTCTCCTTTATTAAAAAAGAGAAGCTGTCTAGACAATCAGCCCTATCTCTTTCAGCTATAAATTCTATGTTTTGCAATGGCAAGGCTAAAGATCTGAGAATCTGTGCCTGCCAGAAGGGCTTAAAAATAATAGTACCTAACATTCAAGTACTTTACATATATTAACTCATTTAATCCTCTTTAGAACCCTATGAGGAAGGTATTATAATGATGACCCCAATTTTTCAGATGGGGTAAAAGTCAGAGAGGTTGAGCAGCTTGCCCTGTGTTACACAGTAGTGGTGGAGTGGGGGTAGGAACTCGGGCAGTCTGGCTCTAAGGGAAGTGCTTATAACCATGGATACACGATAACCGGCAGATTGGAGGACTCAGCTTCCCTCTTCTTCGCTTGCTTAGGTGAGAAAGGAAGTGTGAGAATCACAGTTTACCTCAACAGCATGTACAAAGAGCCAGGACAAAAGGTAGACGGTGCCCTCTCTACCACCTGCTGGATTCCCCTGCATTATTTAGCGCACCCATTACCATAGACAAACACAAGCACTTCGTGGCAGTGGTGTAAATTAGGGTGATTCTGGCAGCGAAGCCTAAAATCATTAAAAAGTAAACTGATCAGCCTGGGATCTCTTTGCCACCTACTGACCTATCAGTGCATTGACCTGGTTTGGGGGAAACAGTCAAATGATTAGATGAGGGAACACAAGAGGCCAGGCAAAGAGAGCTACTTTCCAGACTAGTTTAGAGAAAAGAGCTGTCTCCAGGGGTCTTCCAAACAAAGCCACTGAGGTCCTAACTGCCCTATTCTGGACTCCTAGCTTTAGCCTCCTCAAAGGCAAGTGCCTTTCACTGAGCCCAACACCAGTCCAGCAAGATCTTTGCCGAGGAAAAGACAACATGCTTGATCATTTTTAAAGTAGGTCCGCTAAGAACCGTAAGACTCTCTACCAGTAAGACTCTCTACCAGGAAAGTTCTTGCCAATTCACTGCAGAAAGGTAGTGATGAGGATTTATCCTATCTTGATTCTCAGCTCATAGTGTGAGGGCCCAAGATCCTGAATTGGGCCTCTTTTCAATGCTTAATTGCTATAGAACAGTTTCGTTAAATGGAGTGTTGTTTATTTCTGTGCCCTTGGGGTTTTTCCATAATTAATCCTTTTGGAGCAGGGTGGGGCTGGGCTGGGAACAACACAATATAACTCTGGTTGCAGCTGTCCTTATGCAACCCAGCACATCCACAAGTTAAACACTACCTTTTGGGGGAAACCAACACAACTATGCTGTTTCATGCAGCTTCAGGCTGCTAGTGGTCATTGATAGGTACTATCACCAACTTGGAAAAAGTCCTATATATTGATACTTTCTGTGACCTTATCAACCAAATGGCCACGCGGCATACATGCTATCATACTGAGTGAAATACCTTTCTTCTCCTGAGCTAAAAGTACACTGTAATAAGTAGCTGTAGGTTCTTTGCTACCATGTCATTGATTTACCTCCTGTACTTTGTCAACCCAGGAGAGCTATGAATCACTCTTCCCTTTCCAGCTAACGAAACAGGTTCCTTTTGATACAATCTCTTCTTAATCTAGATTTATTTGTTCTGAATCCTGATGCATTCTTAGAGCATTACTTCTTATCAAAGGCGGCTCTCCCTCAGTGTTTAATGATAATTTTTATTTCAAGCTCTTCCTGACTAGTGTGTTTGCCCTTTCTCAGGGCTTTCTACTCCTAGGAGTACCTGAGTCACATGTTGTTACATTGCCAGCACTCGTTAATCACAGGCGGGGGTCACTCCCACGGCTCACTGAACAGTGTTAAAATTCTGATGTCTTTTAGGAGTTGGGCTCAGAGATAATCTCTTATCTTTATTCTTTCTTTCCTCTCTTCATATTCATTAATTTTAATTTCCAGGTACGCAACAGGACATTTATTCATTCAGCCACTAGTTGAGGAATTACCACGTGTCTGGCACTTCTGCCTGGGTGCTGGAGATAGTTAAAAAAAACATGGTCTGCTTTTAGGAAGCTCACAATATGGTGAATAAGAAAGGTCATGATTAGACAAAGCAAGAAGGGCTCTAAGGAAAGATCCACAAGGCATTTATAGGTGCGCAGAGGACTGTTTGACTCCACCTGGAAGATCCCAGAATACATCCAAGAGCCAAGAAGTGATGCTTGCCTGAACTTTACTTTAAAAGGCAAGTAGTGGGGCTTTCCTGGTGGCACAGTGGTTGGGAGTCCGCCTGCCGGTGCAGGGGACACGGGTTCGTGCCCCGGTCCGGGAGGATCCCACATGGCGCGGAGCGGTGGGGCCCGTGAGCCATGGCCGCTGAGCCTGCGCGTCCGGAGCCTGTGCTCCGCAACGGGAGAGGCCACAGCAGTGAGAGGCCCGCGTACCGCAAAAAAAAAGGCAAGTAGTGGTCATTTCGGGGGAATGCAAAAAACGGATGGATCTTTGTGGATGCAGCAGAGGGACATAATTAAGGGAGAAGCTGGAGAGTCATGGCCAGATCATGAAGGGCTTTGTCCCTTAGGCTAAGAAATTTTAACTTTATCTTAAAAAGGAGCCACGGAAGGAAAGGGACAGCAGGATTGTAATACAGAATGGTATCATGAAAGGACAATATCCCTGCTAAGTTCATGATAAGATTCTGTGTCCCCATTTGCTTCATCTGGCATTGCTTCTTGGCCCCAGGGACAGCATACAGAGCATGTGGAGACTAGTCAGGACTTACCACCAGTTCATGGCATCAGTCTACCTCTCCAAGAGACTTATAGCAATGACCTTCCTCAGGCTCTCAGGGAAAGCTGCGCTTGTTCCGTAGTCTGGTCTGCCGAGGATTACAGGATAGTGATTATCCTGGGAGCCTTCCTGGAACAAGATCTCTTTGCATAAGGTCACGAAATGAGGGATCCAGGTGGCAGAGAGCAGTTGTAGATGGGAAGACAGGGGATGCACAGAGGCAGAGACACAAGTCAGCAAGCCCCACGTGTGACATGTGAAATACAGAGGGGTAGGGAAAGAGGTAGGAAACGTGGTGAGAGGGATCAGATCTCTTGGTTCCCTTTGTCCCACGACCACATTGCTGCACAGGACATTACACATTTCCAAGTTGGAGCAGCTAAAGTAGAAGGAAATAGAGTAAATGGTCTCAGCACAAATGTGAGGCACTAACAAATCAGTAAAACCAATCACATAGTTTGCTTGCTTTTGTTTCCAATCTCTGTTCTCCATGCCCAAGAGCAGCCTGCCTGTCATTATCAGGTTAGACATTCTCCCTTTGAAATTATGCATTCACAGATCTTAAGGAAGCTTTTAGATAGAAATGTCATTACTTAAAAAAATGTAATGCCCTAATCATCTCCTATTTTCGCTTCTATCTGTAGCATAGCTCATGTGCACTAATGTACTTAAGGCTCACCAGAGGACTTGGGAACTGATGAGGAAGACAATTGGACTCCTGATGGTCCCGGACACATCACGCCCCCCACCCCTGGACACTGGCTTTTTAAATTGTCCATGAGAGGTTCTGGGTAAAGTGAATTAATAAATAACAGAATTATATGAGTACATGCAATTTTAGGTTTATCTGACTTCATGCACTGGCCTCCCTGCTCCACAACCCATAAACTTTTCCCTCATATATATGTTTTATGATGGATTTTTCAAGAATTTAAAAGAAAAGTTTAAAACTTTCACTCAAGCTAAGGTTCCTTAATTTTCATTAGTAATTTCATTGGCCAGGATGTGTTACAGGGACAAAAGCAGTTTCAAAATTGCTGGCTCAGTCTCATTGCCTGCGAATAACTCTCAGCCTAGCAAAGAAGAAGGTTTTGGTGTTGTGACTGTCTCCAAAGATACACTTATGCTAGTATGTAATTCCCCTATTCTCCCCCTTACCCCCCCCCCCGCCCCAATTGGACCATATTTTCTATTTCCCAGCTATAAGAAAACAGGTTCTGGATACTGTACAATGAACATAGGTTCAGTATGCTTAATGCTATAGTATTTCCACAAATATATACATTAGTGAGGATTTTGTAAGCACCGTTTAAAATTATCTGAAGGGTATTTTCTAGGTGACTTTCTCCTTTTCATAAAGCAAAAGCCCTTTTGAAACAATGACATCATTCCCTACTTCATGTGTTCTTATTTCAGGTTTTCATGAATTAATTTCAAAAAAGTGATGGAGGCCACGATTGTTTTACATTTGTTTGAGCAGGCTCCACGCCAGCACAAGAGCCAATCACGCTTTGCTGTTAAGCTTTACTAAACAAAGACATGAAAATGGGGGCTACTGAGACAGAACTTCCCCATGAGTCAGCAGCCAGCCAAAGATCTCATGGTTCCAACTAATGAGCCCACAGCCTTTCATATCTAGTTCTGCTTTTTGAGTATCTTTTAAGAGTCTAATTTCTGGTCAGGAACTGAGAAAGCGGGCTAGATTCTACTTCTGTAGGATCCGAAGTGGTGCTAGCCAAGATACCCCATGTTAACAGGGGAAGAAAAAGTGGCTGATCCCCAGAATCTCAAAAAAGAGAACTCGCTCTCCTCAGACCCCATTCTCCTCTCTCCCCGCTGAGGTTCCAAAGGGAAACAATACATGAGCAGAGAGCAAGGCCAGGCAAAGAAAGACATACTGTTAACGGGACTCCTGACTCAAGACTCCCCTGGCAAGCTGGCTTGATCTATAAGCACTCTTGACAGAGGGACAGTTCTTAAATGTAGTCGCACATCAGTGTCACCCGGGGAGGTTTGGTTTTGTTCTGAACTGCAGTTTCAAGTCTCATCTCAGACTTATTTCCAGGGGTAGGGGCCAGGATTCTGTATTTTAAACAGCATGGCGTATTGGCATGTCTTCTCCTGCCCCATCACCACTGGCATTAGGGGGCCACTAATCTGAGTTGGAAGGTGTAAGGCCAGTAATGTGCTGAAACTGGCTTGTACCAGCTCACAAAAGCTGACTGTGGAATTTTCAGGAATTTTGCAAACCCTTATCAAAAGTTAATTATATAAGCTTACTATTAAATAAATTATATCAAAAACAAAGCTAATATGCAAAGCTCATCATGTCCTAATCACTTAACTACATTTTACTATTATCTATGTTCTTGAGGTGTTTACATCTGTTGTATATGCACTGGTGGGAAATGCTATATAATGGTGCATGGCCATGCATCTCTTCCCAATTCCATGTTCAGTGACAACACATTGGTAGCTTGAGATCAGAACATTTATATCATGGAAATCGGCAAACGCTAAAAAACTGGGGCTCGATTTATTGTTGCCTATAGACTTAAAGTGATGGAAAAATATAAATAATGCAGATTAAACTTTAAAATATGTCATGCCTGTAGCTGGTACATTGTGAATAGCACAAAATTTGAGGAAATGTTCTTTAAATACTTGAAAACTGTCTGATTTTAGAAAGGATGCTACTCTCTTCATTAACAAACAAGCGAAAATCCAAAATATGACATCTTTGTTGTTTTAACTATCATCTCACTCTTTCATGTAAAGAAAAACATCAACCAGCATTCATGTCAGGAACCAGACTTGCTCATCAACTGCAATCATAGCTTGGCTGCAGATACAAGGCTTCCATAAAATCAATGAAAGCATTCTTTGAGAATTGGTGAGCTATAAAAAATTTACAATAGAGTATTGTACATTCTATTGTGTGTGAACTGTATATTTTATTGAATTCTTACTGTATTTATAATATACTGTTTAATAGTATTGTATATTCCATTAAATTTGCAAATTGTATAAATTATTTTTTGTATATCAGTAGAATTTCTAATAGACTTACATTTGATTATATATGTATATACATTTGTTTTCCAGAGAGCTGGTTGTTAAAACATTTACCAGCACACCACTGCCTAACCCAAGAACAAAAACAGGTTGAACAGCTTCTATGCCTTCTATCCTATAGGTCCACGCCCTTATCTCAGCTCTTCAGTTTACCATTCCCCTGTCAAGAAAAACACAAAGAATTGTACAAGAACACAAATCAAAAGGAAAAGAGATTTTCCTGAAGATGCAAAGCAGATAAGTGAATCCGCCTAATCCAGCCTTTCCTAAGGAGGCTGCCTTCCAAGTAGGGACGGCTTTAGGCTGATCTGACCACACATGCCATGTGGAAAGAATAAGAGAATCCTAACAGGTGGCAGGCAGTCTTGGCACCATAGCCTAATAAATGTCCTCCCCCTTGAATCCACATCAGTGGCTCCTTGGGAGCAGAGAGGTGGGTAGAGGTGTCAAAGTAGTGAACAAGGAGTTTGATCTTTTGTCAAATTTGGAACATGTTTGGGGTACATAAGGAAGGGTCAGTGAGCATCTCCACCTTTCACCAAGCAAAGTGTACACGAATATTGTCATTGCTTATGATTTAAATATATCTTTCTAAAGGTGAAATAAAATGCAATTACCAAACCAAGATGTATAGAAATTTTAAAAATTCTGTTGCGTGGTAATCTTGTTGTTAGAAACTTTAGGCCACTGCCAATAGCCAACACTAACTACTAAGGAGTTTCCTTCAGTGCTGGAAAAAAAGAAAATTGCAATGAAACGTTAAAGGTTTCTTTTAACAAAATTTGTCCCTAATCAAATCAGATCTCTGACTGTCCATGTTACTGGTGTGTCCTAGTCCATGAATCTATCCAATATTATGAGTACTTTTACATTTGTCACAGTCTTATCCCCCCTCCAACTTCTTAATTTTTCTTTAAAAACAAAAGAAGCAGAAGTCCACCGAGTATCTGTTATTTTTATCTGAGTACCATGTGGTAGAAACTTCTACTAAAGAGTCATCCTCCAATTAAAGTGTAATTTTTCAATTATGAAAAAACACAACTGATGCAGATAAGGAGTCTTCCGGTAAATTCCTTTTGAATGTCTTATGGTATTGCAAATATAAATGCACAAAAAGACTTCTCTAACCTCTTAATAAAAGGTGAGTCAATGCTACCGTCATAAAAATGTTCACATATTTACCCACCATAAAAGGGAAACTGGCCTCAGAACATCTTAGAGAAAACACAAGGTTATGGGCTAGTCCTGACAAATGCTAATACTTCTACTTAATCGGTATGTTCTTGAAACCTAGGCACAGAACTGCTCCAACAAGATTCCTCAGGTCCTTAAAAAAGGAATGTGTTTGGTGAAGGTTAAACTGACACATTTAGAAGCTGAGACAGATGAAGAGTGGGAGAAACCCAATCAGCTTGGCATCCTACAAGGTATGAGCCTTGTGTTATATTTTACAAACTAATAACTGCATTGGTGGTAGTAAGGATGAGGGTGGAGGAGCAATACACTTCAAAGAAAAACATATTCAAGACACTTGCAAAACAATCTGGGGAAAATCGAGGAGATATTTCTACTTACCAAGCTCTGGTATCTGTATAGAAAGAACATGTACTTTCAACCACAGAGACATTTATTAAATTAAAATTTATTAGACATTTCTTTTTCCATAGCTCGTTATCTCATAGCAAAACTAAAGAACTTTTTGGTCATCACCCAATAACTTGCCCTCTAAGTGAGAACACTGAGGTGTTTTCCTGTTGGACCCTTAATTATTAATCCACACCAGTTACCACCTCTTTGTGAATCGGAAGGTTAAAGGAATATATCATTCATTAATATTAAAATCTAGAGGACATTAAGATTTCTGAGGCTTTAGCTACGGACTTATTTCTGTAATATTCTTATTTCTATAGTCCTGTAGCAGGTGCTACCGAGAAGTTCAGCAAGGTGTTTTCACTACATTAATAGAGAGGCATTTCCCCAACTCGTGAGTCTTTTTAATGTGCTAACCTCCAGGATTTCCTTTTAAATTGATGTTTTTAAAAGAAGAATCTCTTGTGAGGCTCTGGGACCAACCTGCTTGTCTGAATCCTGTCATTGCCGCTTGTTAGCTGTGTAATCTTAGACAAGTTACTTAACATGTCTTTTGTGAAATGCTGATAATACTAATACCTATCTTACAAGGTTATGATGAAAACTTCTGAGTTAATAATACATATATAAAACATGGAGAACAGTGCCTGAAACACACTAAGTTAGCTATTACTATTGTACTATTATATTTTCATGGTCAGCATACGTACAGTTTGAAGAAAAGGTCTGTATCTACTTAGTGGGAATGAAGTTAACTAGGTAACTAGAAAATTATATTGAAATATCTACCTAGAAAATAAGAGTACTGTAGAGAATGTCTCAAATGATCCTTTTAAAACATTAATTTATTTTACCGGTTTTTCCATTTTTAAGGCTTTTTAGGAAGCTATTCCTCCCAATATTTTCCAAAGTTGTGATGACTCATTCAGGGAACAAAACATACAAAAGCCCCGTGACCCCACTGAATATTAAGTTTCCAATTTTGCCTAATTCATAGGCTCATATACTCTCACCTGCAAGGAATAATGACTTTAAGCATCCTCTGAAAAATGAATGAAATTTTAAAAGGACAGAGTTTGCTCTCAGGAACACTTACATCTATATATCTTAGCATCTATTTCCATTCTTCTAAAGTTGCATCAAAGCATAGGTATAAAGAGAATACCTGGAAACTCATCATGATATTCTAATTAGTATTTAATTAACAGGTTGAGATGATACATTCTTATTAATTCATCAATAATTAATAGATGATTTGGCGTCAAAATGGAATGCCCACAAATTATTTACTAAGTAATGAAACCTAGTTAACGGTGGTGGCTGTGTAGCACGGCAAAAGCTACATGTGCTCACTGCTGAGTAAAGTTGGCTTCCACTTCACAAGCATTCGTTCTCAACTAATACATTTAAAGAACAAACTAGCTTGATATTTAGCATTAGAGATACCGAATGGTAAAAGTAAAACTTGATTTTTACCTGCTCCTATGTTTTTGCTCAGCTGGAGAACTCAAAAGATAGGATCCTGATTCTCTGAAAATAAATTCGACTGATGGTCCCTTGAGAAGCAAAACAATGGGCGTGAAGATTTACCTAAAGAAGTGACTGTCCTGGCAGATGACTTATTCTATTAATAAAATGCGTTTGCACACACAAGACACCTTCAAAAAAGTCGGGCCTGGAGAAGAGGTAGGAGGAGTGGAGGCATGAAACACATTTCCATCATACAAAGCGTGACCGTTTCTTCCAAACTCAGCCTCTTTCTTTAGGCATGATGAGCTGGCAAAGAATATTTTCTTTGCGAGCAGTAGGGTGTAAAGCTCTCTCTGCCCATGCAACTTGCCACTAGGTAGCTTTCCTCCCAACTAAGTTTCTAAGCTTTGCTGGGATTCAAGTTATTATAGTAATAGGTACAGGTACTGAGTCAAGGTCATGGAAAATGAACTGCTGAGCTTATGTAACAAGTGCTAAATATTTGGTTACTAAAATTAGAGAAACCAGAAACCGTAAGGAGCTGGTCATAACCAGTAATGTAAAAACCTGGTTCAAATGTTACCTCCTCTGTGACACTGGCCTCTCAGCCCAGGTCCTATGCACAGACTCTGGTTACTGCAACTCTGAATTGCATTTCATTTATCTGTAGTTTAAGCTGCTTGAAGGTAAGGGCCGTTACTATGAATCCTCGGTGCCGACACACAGTAGATGCTCACCATTGTTGAATGAATAATATCTCAACATCTTCTTTTGTTTCACATTTTAATCAATGTTTCACCTAACAGGGGAATTTATTTGAAATAACTCCTACCCACAAAGTAGATCTAACATAGACTGCTATCCCTTACTAAGATGTCTTATCATTTGGAGTTATTCCAAATTACAAGATCGCATTTTATTTCCCAGCCTATCTGATTGGGTTGTTGTGCCAGCCACTAATTAATTTCTCAGATTCAACTGTACCCTTCAATGCCTGCTCTGAACTTCTGCACTAATCGATGATTCTTCTAAGCATTTCTCCTTTACAGCAAGCACAGTAAGTTTCTCAGAAGGCGCCTGGGAGACACTGCCAAATTCTAGCTGCTGCCGGACTGCTCAGTGGGCGTAGAACACCCAGCGATGCTTTGCCCCTGCCTTGTGCCCAGAATGGCAGCCCCAGCTCAGCCTGATGACTACCTTCCCACATGGCTCTCCCACACAAAGAGCAGGTACTCCAGGCCTCCCACCCGCAGTGGCACTGTGACCCTCTCAGCTGAGGCTGACCCGCGCCCTGGAGGGTGGCTTCATAGTTCCCTGGCGAGTGCAGACAGATCTGTCCTGGGGAAAGCAATGAACTTCTCCAACACCCAGTGGGCTGCAAATACTGGATGCTGACTGATAAGGTGGTCAATATAGAAGGCTTGACCCTGAGATACAGTTGTCAATATAGAAGCCTGGAGCTTCCAAAATTAAAACTGAGGTAATTAATTACCTTTGGCTCTGAACTCAGACCAAAGATATTTATTAAAGTAAAATGTCCTATATCATGTTTTTTATCCTTAGAGAAACTAAGCCCCTAATTTTTTTTTAAGCTTCTATTTTCCTAAGCCTTCTATTTGGAGATAGAAGTTACAACCCTTAACTTCAGCATTGCAGGTTAATAGTTGTCCATAATGAAAACAAAAATTCCTCAGCACTTTCTGCATCAATCACCAGAAAGGCAGAAAGCGAACTACTACACTACAGAGAAATATGAATTAAGAGTGGCCATGTAGGGAGGGCTTCCCTGGTGGCGCAGTGGTTGAGGGTCCGCCTGCCAGTGCAGGGGACGCGGGTTCGTGCCCCGGTCCGGGAGGATCCCACGTGCCACGGAGCGGCTGGGCCCGTGAGCCATGGCCGCTGGGCCTGCGCGTCCGGAGCCTGTGCTCCACAACGGGAGAGGCCACAGCAGTGAGAGGCCCGCGTACCGCAAAAAAAAAAAAAAAAAAAAAAAAAGAGTGGCCGTGTAGTAGACACATTTTATTATTGAAGAACAGGACCTTCCAATTACTGCAAGTAGAATATGCTATCTGTTAGTACAGAACTATACCTGCAGCAATAACACAACCTAGAAAGTTATATACTGCAGTGTGGTGAGCTTGAATTTTGGCACTTACAAAGACCTAGGTTCAAATCCCAGTTGTGGCGTTTCTGAGCTGTGTGCCTTTGGCCAAATAACATAATCCCTGAGTTTCTTTCCTTATCCTGTCTTGTGATGATGGTTATAAAGTAAGATATACCTACCTTATAAAATTGAGAAGATTAAACAAGGTAAGCAACCATTAGTGTGATTAATTTTCCCTCCTGTTTCCTCATTTTATAGGTGAGAGAATATTGAGGCACAGAGATAAAGTTTTTACCAAAAGCACAGTAGTTTACAGATAAAGTTGAAACCAGGCTTTTTTAAAATACTCTTGACTTAAGCATGCAAACTTGGGAAATGAAGTATGTACTAAAGACCAGTAGCTCCATTCGATAAGGATAGTAACTTATTAAGTAAATAATAAATTATAGCTGCCTGATAAATGCCATAAGTGTAGAACAAGTGCAATTTATGTGATTAAAAATTTAACATATTCATATAATACTTTATGCTTTATAAAGTGCTATGACTAATATAGTTTAATCGGACCACAGTAGCCTTATCTTTAAAAGACCTATTTTTTTAGTTATAGTAGTAATTTCAGACTAAGAAATTTCAGAAAAAATAAATTACTTTAGGTGTGAATAAAGGAAAATCATGACTAATTAATGATTTTGCTATAATTTCTCAACTTTTAATAAAAGCCCAAGTTTCTCTTAACTGTATATATCATATATAGAAGAGGTTAAATTAGAGGTTTAAAAAGTAGTCACTTTGCTAGGAAGAATAAGGTTGCTTGGATTTGTTGCAAAAAATATAAGTAAGTAAATGTGAAAGTAAACTTTGTATGGTCAAAGAAATAAAAGACTGCCACTAACAGAGGCAAATGGTTTTTCAAAATACATCTTTGTACCCTAAAATTTCAATTCAATGGTGTCTTCAATATTACAAGTCTAGACAAACCACACCTTCCTTCAGTCCTCCCCGGCCCCATCTCTTGAAATCAACAGACACTAGAAAATAAATTTTAAAAATCCACAAAACTATTTCAAATTATTTTATTAGAAAACTGTTGTGTTTCCCATTTACAAAAAGTTTAAATGTTTCCTGAAATATACCACTTGCTGTACATAACTTATCAGAATCTTAACCTTTTGTACACTGGTGATGGGGGCCATGGAGGGTGGTGTTTTGGACTGGGAAACTGCATCATTGTTGCTGCATTATCCGATAGCACACACCCACCCCACATATTCATAATATACACAGCAAATGAACATGTCGAATATTCTTAAGTTTCTCCCTTCTTTAAAGCCCCTGACTTGGTACAGAATCTAACCAATGGACACTTTCATTATAGCAAAAGCTTCCAGCTGGTCCTGCTCATGGCTGTCCTCTCCATTTTGACCTACCTTGCATATTGTGGCCAGATTAACCTGAAAGTAATTCTGCCCTGTTACTTCCTTTTTCAAAAGTCAACAAAAGTTTCCCATTAATAACGTCACCATTTAAAATAATGGTTAATTCTTACCAGCAAAACACTTGGTTCTTTCATTTCCTCACTTCACCTGAGAAAAAGTCCACCATGATGCAATGAGTAATAAGGACAAATTTTCCTTGAAAACTGAGAATTGTCAGTTTTATTTTTCTCCCACACTCTAACTACAATATATTAACTCACAGCACCATCTATCTTTCAATAAAAGGTTAGGAAACTAGTTTTACTTTTAGCATAATGCCCAAATATCTGGCCTGTACAATTTAGTGTGAAATTAAGTCTAAAATGCAGGAAGGAAAAAAAAAAATCTGAAAATTAGAGGTTCCATCTGACATGTATATAAAACACTTATACCAGTATGTATCAATTTCTTAGTAATGTTTCAAACAAAGGAGTCTGGCCAGCAGTATACTGAAGATTTTAATCTGCCACAAAATAGACAGTGAACAAACTGTGCCTGAGGATGTTAACTCGAAGTCGCAATCAGGGAGAAGCAGGGCCGTTTTGACTTATAAATTCTAATATTCATTGATATTTTCATGCCCAAGCGTTAACTAGAATGTATGTTGCCTTTTCCTTAGAAGTCTTCCCAACATTTTGGTCATTTTCCTTGTTTAAATAAGAAAAAAAAAAAAAAGGTATAGAATTTCATTTTCATATGCTCTCAGTGTGATCCCTATCAGTACTACAAGTAAGTATACATTTATAACGTGGAAGACAGCCTGCTCATACAGCACACCGTTCATCCTCTGTTTAAGGATCCCAGTCAAGACACCATACCCCTTTCTCAAATCAGTGTTATTCTCTGACCTCACGCTGCAACAGAACTATTTTTAGAAATGACGATTTTCTTACATAAACCTAAGCAGTATAGAAATATTCTAGAAAATATTTTTTGGTCAGAATGAACGGGCACTTGTACCAACAGCTGAGAAGTCAAACCATGAGAAGCAACTGATTATATGAAAAGCCTGGCTGCGATGTCCATGAAGAATTAAAATGTCTTGAATTTACAGAGCATTTCTCCTGTGCGGTCCATGTCAGCTCTGTAAGGCAGGCAGGGGCGGGTATCACCACCCATTTCACCTACAGGGAAACAGATGCACTACAGTTTAAGTGTGTCAGTCCATTGGAAAAACAGAACTCCAAGCCAAGGGTGATTTACAGCTGTCTCACGTTCTATTCCTCAGATTTAAAAATTGGAAAAAAAAATTAATAATTTCAGTTAAAACTGATTGAAAATAATGTAACTCATGAATTTTGAAAACAGCATTTGGTTACAATTTTCAGTAATATGACAAAAGTTTTGAAGACTATTTTTAAAGAATAGCTTGTCAAAACTAATTGGATTAAGCAACTTCTTAGCAATTGATATACTGGGGCTCTAATTATTTTAGAAAGCTCTTTTGTTAGAGCGTAAGTAGTTCATCATGTCATAGCATACAAGTTGTACCACATAGTCTTCCTTCTGGTGATTCTCATCAGCAGAGAGTAACACGGCTCTGTGACTAGTTAATTAAATCACCATCCAATTCCAGTTACAGTTAGCTTGTCAGTCGTAGCAGAGTTGTTAAAAGAGAGAAATAAGCTCTTCTAACCTTTACAACAATTAGTCAAATTTTCATATTATCAATGGAATAAAAAGGATAGTTCTCACCTGCTTCACAGGCCTTCTATTCTTTCTGAAGTTTTACATTTCACATCCATTTTTTCCTAATGTCATATTACAGTTGACCCTTGAACAACGAGTTTGAACTGTGCATGTCCACTTACACGTGGAGTTTTTTCAGTAAATACCGAGTATAGTACTACCTGATCCCCGGTTGATTGAATCCCCAGATGCAGAACCATGGATATGAGAACCAACTGTAAACCTAAACGCAGATTTTCAACTGCTTGGGATCAGCTCCCCTCACCCTCACAAGGGTTAACTGTGATTTTAAATTCCTTCTCTCCTCCTGTAGAATCCCTTTTAAGCTATTCCAGGGAAATTACTAATATACGTCCAGGTACTAAACTTCTGTGTCATGACATTTAAAATACAATAGAAATTTTTATATTTTCTCATATTTTATTGCACAGTATAAACTTGATTAAAATGCACTAAGTAACAACATGTGTTTAGATCAACACTAACTTAAAATGTTAGGTAGGAAATAGCATAACTTACTTTAATATATCCCAACTCAGTATGAAGGTGAGCAGTTTATTTCTGAAGGTTTAGATATTTTCACTGTAGTTTATTATCAAAGCAAACAAAATATTTTGGTCTCTTTCTTCACCTTTGATTCTTTTTAATTCTTCTTCTTTAGTTCACAGTGTCATAGAAGTGTAAAATAAGACTGATAGAAACCACTCTAAAACATATGGCTTTATATACATAAAAAATTCAATAATGTTGCCACAACCCCTAATACAGAGTGATTCTTATTTATCTGCTAGTATCCAGAATAAACCTCTGTACATACTAAATTGTTCAAGTATATCTAGAGCAGTGCTTATAAAAGTGACGTCCCACTGCTACATTAATGGGCATCTCTTTGAAGACCACTTCTAATTTCAACACAATTAAGGTAGAGTTCTAAAATTTTTTGCTTTTACAACTTATCATACATCCTCAAATATTCTAAAATGCTCCAATGAGCCAAATATCTAATTTAATTTACATCTAGCTGAACATCCCTTTTGTACAGCACCAGTGGTTAAATTAAAAATGCATCTGACTAACCAAATGTTCTCTTCCTTCCAGTAGTTACAGTTTGTTATTTATTTATATAACTCTGAACCCAAACTGAAAGTGAAGACAACTCAGGTCAAACTCTTTCACCCTAAATAAACATTTCATTCACTTTACACTTAAATACCTAATTGTTTTCCTATAGTGTATGTTTCTCAGTAACAATGACACAATTAACTAAGCCAAAGACCAACTTCTCATCTTTGAGGATTAGGCAAGTCGGATAGGATTCTCCAGGTTTGCTTTAAAACTTTCCAGAAACCTGGTAGCCAGTTCATCATCTACCACTCGGCTGTCACTGGACATTGTGACCGTTATGAGCTGGTGTTGCTGCAGTTTGGCATTACCCTCTTCATCCTGAGTGAGCTTCAGCACAGGTCGGAATCTCCCAACAGCCAAAATGCAGGCCTGAGGAGGGTTGATCACTGCAGTAAATTCATCGATGCCAAACATCCCCAAATTGGAAATACTAGGGGAAAACAAAAAGCTCTGAAGATGGCATGTCCTTAATCAAAGAACCCTTTCCCTGAGTCATATATTTTTACTTTATTAAAAAACTGTGCCACAGAACCTTATTCCAAGTTACTCAAAGACCAAAGACAAAGAATACCATTTACAGTAGGATCAAAAAAACAAGTATCTACACACAAATACTGTATCTAATGTAAACATTTATTCAGCATTGAACTCGAAGTCCTAGGCAGAGGAATATGGCAAGGAAAAGAAATAGAAGGTATGAAGACTAGAAAAAAGAAATAAAACTTTATTATTCACAGATGAACTGATTGTGTACAAAGAAAATGTAAGCCTCTATAGATAAACTAGTAAGATTAATAAATGAATTTAGCGTAGTCACTAGATAATAAGTCAATATAAAAATTTATATCTATATACAAGTTGCTTTCATTAGAAAATAATACCATTTATAATAGTATACAAAATATCTAGGACTAAATCTAATGAAACATATATAAGACCTCCAAACAAAAAATTATAAAACACAACTGAAAGAAATCAAAGAACAAGTAAACAATGGTTTATACCACGCTCATTCACTGAAGACTCAACGCTATAAGGATGTCAATTCTCCTTAAACTTAAATTGATCAAACAATTCAATGCAATCCCAATAAAAATCTGAGCAAGATTAGTGTGTGTGTGTGTGTGTGTGTGTGTGTGTATGAAAAATGACAAGTTGATTCTAAAATTTATTTGGAAGTACAAAGCCAGGAAAGACAATCTTGATGGTGAACAAATTTGGAAGACTTTCATTATCATATATCAAAAGTGATAGTTTGCTGGTATTAAGCAAGGGAAGGACAAACAGGTCAATTGAAAAGGAGAGAGAATACAGAAAAGGACCAAACACACTTGGTTACCTTCTCAATGCTACAGAGAAGTAGTAATCTTTTCAATAATTGAGGCTTAGTCCATTAATTATCCACAAAGGGGAAAAAAAGAGAATCGTGACCTTTACTTCCATATCAAAGACAAAAATCTAATTTCAGATGAATTGCAACCTACATGTGAGAAGTTACAAAGCTTCTGAAGATAACAGAAGAATAACTTCATGACTCTGGGATAGACAATAATTCCTAGCAGAAAACAAAGAGTACTAACTATAAAGAAAAATACCGATAAATAGGATTTTATTAAAATTCAGAACTTCTGTTCATTAAAAAACACCATCAAGAAAGTTTCAAAGGCAAGGTACAAAGTGGGAAAGGTATTTCAAATAATATATATCCTATAAAAGTCTGTGTATCAGGAAAGAGGAACTACTATAAAACATTTTTAAAAATAGACACAAGACTTCAACAGGTATTTTATCCGATGAGTTACCAGATACCCAAATGGCTGACAGATAAATGAAAACAGTATTCAACGTCATTAATTTGCATTTCTCTGACCACAAAGAGTACCACTACACACACCAAGATTCATTAAAATTTAAAACCTAATAATATTAAGAGTTAACAAGAATATGAAGCAACGGGAATTCTTCATACACTGTTGATGGAAGAAAAAAATGGTAGAACCATTTTGGAAAACTATCTGGCAGGATCTACCAAAGCTATAAACCCAGCAATTCTACTTTCAGGTCTATACAACAAAAATATGTACATATAGTCACCATAAGACACTAACAAAAATGTTCACGAGCACCAAACTGTAAACAACACAAATGCCCAACAGTGAAATGGACACTAGCATATATACAGCATACTACAGAATACTATAACGCAATAACAAATAAATGACTGTTTCACACAACAACATGCATGGTTCACCTCACAGACATTAATGTTGAGCGAAAGAAGTCAGACACTGAAAAATATGTATTTATGTAAAGATCAAAGTTGGCAAAACAAGAACTTCGGTGATAATTTTCAGAATCATGGTTACCCTCAAGGGGGTGAGAATTAGGAAGGGTAAAGGGAGGCTTATGGGATGCAGATAATGTTTATTATCTTGCTTTGGTTGGTTACACAGCTTTCTTCACTTTATAAAACATTGCAGCTACACTCTGTGTACTGTACTGTAAGTTATAAACAAAAATAGAGCTGATAATAACTCAAGAGTCTATGTGTTAATATTTTACCCCAAAGGACCTTAAAATAA
Organism: Monodon monoceros; assembly: GCF_005190385.1. Lineage (NCBI taxonomy): Eukaryota > Metazoa > Chordata > Mammalia > Artiodactyla > Monodontidae > Monodon > Monodon monoceros. Next base: position 83,978,533 of record NW_021703784.1, on the reverse strand, counting down.
ATCACAAGTAGAAAAAAAATAGTTGTTATAAATCTATTGTATGTCAGACCCTGAATGTCATTCTATGAACATCTAAATGGGTTAACTAGCTAACCCTAATGGCCTCCTACTAGCTTTGATTCATATCAAAGACTAACTGTCTGAAGAACATTTTCACATATTCTCTTGTCTAAATAAAGTATGATATTTAGCTTAAATTTTTAAAGAAATCCTTCAGAAAATAAATGAAAACAGGTTAACAAGGACTTCATAAGTCTTATGTCTGATGCTACAAATAATTAAGTTTAAATTTTACCTAAAAGATCCTCCTTGGTATTCTTCAGGTAACAATTTTCCATCTCTAGCTTTCTTTGATAGAGCCTGAGAAAAATACAAACAGAGCATGACAACCAACACTACATTATATGGCTGATTTTGTCACTTAAAAATATGTTTATAGGGTACACTCTCATCTTTGATATGCCTTGACCTGACTTTATAAGAGACTATATATACATACGTATGTGTATATATATATATATTTTTTTAAAATTATATATATAAAATGTTCTCTAACACACTTAAAAAAATGAGTAAGTTAGAGCACAGATAATCCAAGAAGCTATACACATGTGAATCAGAACTCTAGAAAAATCATTTCCCTTTAAAAATTCTTCAAATATTGGAATTACCTTGTACACTATGCAGAATGTTTCAGTGGTTTTTATATATACAGTGAAATTTTCCATTTTGCCTATAAAATTTTTTCTTGTAAGACAAGGTATTAGAAGAGCCTTTCTTGTTACTCTAGTAGCTTTTAAATAAATTATTCAACGGCAACAATCTCACAACCAACGCATCGATTTTCATTTCAGTGTTTGCTTCTTTTTCACCCATAACATATATATAACTTCAAACAGTTGTTAAAAAAAACAGAGAATTTTATAGTTACTTTTCAGTATTATATGCATCTTCTGTATTGTTAGTCTTTGCAACTGATTTTTAAATGCCTGTTTAACATTCTAAATACTGCACCTGCCACAATTTAGTCATTTTCCTAGTGTTGTAATTTGGTTCATTTGTTTCTTTTGAATTCCTTCATATAAATTCTCAGAAATGGAATTACAAAGCCCTAGAAAATGAACTTTTTTTTTTGGTTCTTGATCCTATAGCTAAAACATTTCCTGTGAGCTAGTCTACCCTGCTACAAGGAATGTAAAAATGTAGTAATTTCATTACACCCTTGACAAAACTGATGTCTAAAAACTTAGAGGGAAAGACAGACAACACTCTGAGAGCTATATGAGGAAAAGTAGTTGAATTTCCCTCTACTTGCAATTAACCACACATCTTAATTTTTATTTTTCAATGCTTCAAAAGCAAGGGGACAGAGACTGAGTCTTTACATACGAAAAATTAATGAAGAATTACTTTATGAGGGGGACAATAGAGATAAGCTACTGTCATTGGGTAGGTGATATAAATCTGGGGTTTACTTAATATTCTATACTGTATAGCTAACAAAAGGTACAATTACAATCCCCACTGAAAACTACTTAATTTTGAACCATAGATGATTTAATTTTTGAAAAATAAAACATTCTTTAAAAATCAAAAAATCGATCTCAACATATCACTGTGACTTACTGCCAAATGAATCAATTACAGATTTATATTATTTGGATATAGTTACTTAAAAACTATTTAGATCCAGAATGAAAAAAATAAGAGATGAATTTAGACTTGTATAGTTCTTGGAATATTAGAAGTAGAGAGGACAATCTACAAATGCATTTCTCCTGCCTTAAGCAATATAATAACTTCACATGATCTGAACAAGCACATATCACATGAACTTTAAAACGCATTTCTCTAAGGGCAGAGGATCATAACACATCCTGATGTGTTACCAGGCTACAACAAATAAAAAACATATTCATTAAAAAAAAAATAGATGATAAGCACACGTAATAAATACACTTTAAGAAAATCTCTATAGACCCAAAACATCAGCAGGATATTCCTGTCAACGAATTCCTAAGAGTGTGGAATAAGAATAGATTCTGATGAGGATCATTGGTTTTGAAAGTAACTAATTCTCACTGGTATTTCCTGGGAGTGTGAACGTAAAAATCAAAGCTCATGTTTCCTGAACCATCCAGTTGACAAGACATAATACAAGCTGACTAGCAAATACTTCTAAAATATATCACATGCCTTACTAATTTATTCAACAAATGTACTGGGTACTAAGGAGCTAAACTTTGCCTCTGCCTCTTAAAACTGTTGAAGCTGGCCTACTGCCTGCGCTCTGCCTATTCAATGTGATGTTTTTGGTGAGAGCTGACGCTTCCATATTGGACCCCAGGAAAAAGAAAGCGTTTTCGCTTCTGGAATACCAAGTACTTCTAGTGGTCTCGATTGTAGAGAGGAAATGAATAATAAACTTTTAAGAATAAAATGCTGTGAAAAGTGAGGTCTGTCCATTACCACTTTGATAGAGATATAGTTTCAGCTTTAATCTTAAAATTTATCTAAAATACCATCTCTAGAGTTGCATTATAGACTCTGGGAAACAAAGCAGCCAACTTGAACACAGCTGGCCTTAACTTGTATGCAGGTTATTTCTGAATTTTTAAATGTTAAATGTTCTTAAAATGGGTTGTACCTGGATAAAAGCTTAAAAATCTACATACGTAATTGATAAGCACTTGGAAATACCAAAAATATACATTACGTGCATGCACACACACCTATCTCACAGCATGGCAGAGTATGCTAACCTACCTTCACAGAGTCAGCAATCTCTGGCAGACCCTTAGCAGCAGCATCTTTGATGACTGGTGTAATTAACCCTTTATCTGTGGCCACAGCCACTGAAATGTCAATAAAGGGCAGTTGCTTTGGGCTCTCTCCATCCCAGCTTACATTAACACTCGGCATTTGCTAGAAAGCAGAAGTAGAGAAAAATGTTGCTAAAGAAGTAGCTTTAGACCAAGGTTGTTATGGAAAAATAACTAACATTATTATGTAGTTTTGAAAGGGAATATAGCTAGACTGAAGGAAATAAATAAAACTTCGATTTGAAAAAAGTGGTTTGGACCTCTATATTAAATATCTTTTATGTTTGGGAAGAATAATTAAACATACCATCCTTTTTGAAGCAAGCCTGAGGAAATTCTGATGATGTACACATGTTTTGATCTCTTTATATCATGGTTAAGAAAAGGGCTTCCTTTGTTAAACCTAATTGCTAGGAAGTATTTAACGTTTGTTAACCTTCCTGTCTCATATGATGACCGACATGATCTTGAGGAGAAGAGGGGAGGGCAGAGGGGTAGTGACATCCAACCACATTACTTCTATGGCATGAGGAAGCCTGACTTTCTAGTGCAGCCCTGGGAAATATGAGCAGGCTCTTAATAAATGACTTCCCTATTTAAGAGAGATTTCCTAGGCTTCATAAACATATGCTATATACTATATATGAGCATGTATATATTTAATATACATACGACTACACTGAGGATGAAAAAAACCGGGAGATGACTAAATGCCTGGAAACAGTGTGTATCGATAATGTTGCCAGACATCACTGGAGAAAATGATGCTGAAAAACAGATATCAGAAACTAATTTCTCTTCTCAAAAATTCATTGCTTTCTGCAGAGTAAGACCCAAGCCTCCCAGCATGTCATTTAAGCATGGCAATCCACAATTTGATTCCATCCAATCTAATTTTACTCCTGACCACTCCCCTAAGATGAATTTCCACTTTACTCAGGCTTCTCATTCTTATGCTACACTCATTTCTATTTCACCACTGTTCAACTGCAATTTTCACTTCTTCTTTCAAGGCTCAACTCTTTCATTCAACAATGCCACTGTGTCAAAATAATAAAGTCCCCATCTCCCAGAAGATTTTAAATTCTTCATGGACAATGAAGTAAAAGAAGAAAACAAAACAAAACAAACAAACCCTCACAAATGAAGAACGTCTGGCAAATAAATTTAATTAGAAAGTTATGTAACAAAAACCTCTAGGATAAAGCCTAAGTTGTATTCAAAGGAAAATTCATCTTAAACTTTCTTATTAATAAAAAATAATTATAATGAATTACACATTCAAGTTTTCTAACAAGATATTTCTAACCAAAATAAACCTAGGGAAAAGAAGGAGGGAACACATAATGAAACAATATAAAAGGAGTGATAAAGCAAATATGCAAGTGAGACAGAGTTCAGAATAAACCCAGGCATTGAGGACATTAAAATAATTATAAGAAACAAATTCAAATAACTCTAGGCTAATAAGTTTGGAAATCCAGGTGAGATGAATGATTTCCTGGGAATATGTAAATTTCTAAAACTGATTCAAGAAAAAGCTGAAAACCAAACAGCTTGATAATTATAGGGGGAAAAAATGGGAAAGCTGCCAAGGCCCCTTCCTCAAAATAGAACTAGGCTCCGATATTTTTACTGGTGAATTCTATAAAACTTCAAGGAATACAAATCTTTGTAATACTGAAACAAGCACAGAGAAAGGAAAGGGAAAAACACAACCAAATCCATTTTATGAAGCAAATGATTTAGAAAAAAGAAAAGTCTGAAAAAGCGAGCACACAATTTAAATTACAATTACTTATGGTTTCTGATACAAAATTATAAAATGAAATCTTAACAAATAGTTAATGGACCACTAGAGACTCACTTGAAGAAGGCAAGAATGATTCATAATTAGAAGATCGTTAATATAAATCAAAATATTATTTGGTCAAAAGAGAAAAAACATACGAACACTGAGATACCAAACGACTGAAAAGGCATGCCTTTAAAATTCTCTATAGTTGTACTCTCCAAGAACTAAAAATAAACTCCTTATAAAAATACTTTAAATACAGCACTTAGTAAGCAGTGATGCAGAAAATAGCGTAGGTATAGAAAGAATGCATGACAGCAAATGGTGCTGAGCAGGGATTCAGGAAGCCTGGGCTTTGGATTTACATCTCCAGTCGGACACCTCACTGAACTGCAGGCTCTGACGTTCACCTGCCTTCCTGCCACCCCACTGGGACACTATGAGGTTTCCTGAAATTAATTTGTCCAAAACTGAAGTCTAAATTCCCTGCCTCAAACCTGCTCCTCTCCCAGTCTTAGCACATGGGAAATTCCATTCCTCCCACTGCTTGGACCAAAACCCTTGTCCTTCTTTCTCTCACGTTCCACATCCAATCCACCAGCAAACCCTGGTGGTTCTGCCTTTGAAACGTAACCACTTCCACCCTTGCCTCTCCGCAAGCTGTGTTCCACACAACCGCCACAGCAGGCTCTCCTTTTTCTTTTTAAAGTTTTAAGTCAGATCATGTTAATCCTTCGCTCAAAACCCTCCAAAGGCTTCCTTCTCATTTGTAATAAAATTCCTCCTCCTTCCCATGGTCACCAAGGCCTCGTGTACTTCGGGACCCCCTTAGCCCCGCTCCCTCTTCTTTTATGTTTAATCTCATCTCTTACCCTCCTACTCTCACTAATTCCACTCCAGGCACACTTCATCCCCAGCACCATGTCTCTGGGTGACACGATCCACTCCTCACAGCCTCTGTGTTTGCTGTTCCCTCTGCCTGGAGCATCTTCTACCACATCTCTAAATGGTTTTCTCCCTCTCTTTCCACAGGCCTTGTCTCAATTATCATCCTGCCAGAGAAGCCTTCCTTGGCTAACTTTTGAAAATAACACCTCTAGTTCTTCTGTTCCCTTAACCTGCTTTCTTTTTCTCCTCAGCACTTTCACTATCTGACATATATATTTGTTTGCCTCTCCCAACTAGAATATAAGCCTCATGAGAGCAGAAAATATGTAGGCTTTTGCTCACTACTATATCTCTAGTATTTAGCACATGCTAGGGGATCAATTAGTATTTGTGGAATAAATGGTCTTTATTCTGCTGTAATTAGTCGTAAGCCTTTGTGATTCTCAGTTTCTCCATCTGCAAAACTGAGTGAGATTAAATAACAGAATATTTTTAGCATTAAAATTGTAAAATTTTTGTCACTTAAAAATAAGAGTTCTATTTATTATATAAAATCCCAAGATGTGAGACTACTTTGGAAGCCAAAATTATTTGGGGTTTGCTGCTTACTTTAAGGGTAACAGCTGCTGCCTTGATGATAAAATCGTTTACTGATACTTTGATGTCATCTGAAAGAAAAACAAGTGTATTAAAATTAATGTTCATAATAAAACTTTTAAATTAACCATTATGATTTCAAACTTTTAAATTATGGACTGCACTGACAAACAACGATAAAAAATATTACAGGTTTTGTTCGCTTAGTCATGGTTCCTCTGAGTAGAAAAACTTGCATTATATGAGGTCCTGGATTAATATTAACCATGAATATAAAAGTTTTCTCCTGATCCTGATTTAAACTGCTCAGATAGCATACACAAGAACTTAAGACACATGACAACCATAATCAGAGAGAAAAGATCCAAGTCCCATGTCTCGAAAAAGACAAATGGTCTGTCCATGGCGTATATAGTCAGGAAGTTTACAAGATGATTCATTTTTTTTCCACATCCTTTTCAAACGTCCGTATTCTGTGTATTCTTTATAATACATGGATTATATTAGAACAGTGGTAGCTGTAGTCCCTTTAAAGAAACAAATTTTAAATAGCGTTCAGAGTGGGGATGTTCAGAAATTCCTTTTTACTAACAAAGTGTACAACGAAAAAATTTAAGATCACTGCATTAAATAAGAGCTGCTTTTTAACTTAACAAAACAGGATATAGCAAATGCCAAAGATGAAGCAATGCTGGCGTGGGTCTTAATGCAATGAATAAAATGAGGTTCTCTGTCTAGTTTTATGGTGAATCCATTTAAATCAATTTCCTTCCAGTATAATGTTTTACGATAAAGCTGGGGTTCCCTCCCTTCCCAAAGAGCTGATCTTAATGAAAGCATTTGGTTTATACCTCTGCTTTTCCCAGTGAGTATGAAAGTGTTGAAAATGTAAACTACATTTGATTCTTTATTGCAACGGCTTCTATAAAAAGACTTTAAGATGGTATCTAGTCAGTTGATGGTATGTGGTAGGATACACAAATCCTGTTACTCTACTATGGTGGAATTTTACATGAATGATATCTCATTCCAAAGGCATGCTAAGATTTCAGAAAGGGATTAGATGTATTACCATAAACCTATATACTGTCAAACTGTCATGGTAACTGTCAGCTGCTCTTCTAATACACAGCTCTTACGATTCAGATTTCCAGAAACACAAAACATTTTTGTTTGTTTAAAACTCTTTTGGGAGCAGAAAAACAAAGGGATTTCCAGTGCTTAGAGACTTAATGATACCCACATACAGAAAATTTGGTCTGCATAAATTCAAATATGCAGACAGAATATTTTATGAACACACTGTGCTTACCTCTCATGCCTCCCTCTGCCTCCTTCTCACTTTACCTACTATCCATAGGTGTCCACAGTGAAGACTTCCCAAACCATTCACCAGCTGATGGTTTCCAAATCTACTGCCCAAGTCCATAGTCCTCACTTAAAATTCCCTGCCCTCATCATACTCCTACATTTGACCACTTTCTTCATCTTGAAACATGTTCTGTTTCTGACTTCTGTGTCACAGACTCTCCTGGTTTTATTCCACTCTCTGCTTACTTACTTTCAGTCCCTTTCTCTCAATGTTGACATCTCCCCAGGTGAGAACTTTCAGTTTGATACCATTTATATGATAATGATTCCTCCAAATTCTATCTTGAATCCTGGTGTATCTGGAGCTTCAGACTCATACACCCTCTTTCTCACATGACATTTTCTACTTACGTGTCTGATAGGCATCTCAAATCTAATATGGGCAAAGGAGATTTTTTTCAAGTTCCTTTATTTTAAAATAAAATTTAAAACATACAGAAAAGTTTTTTTTGCTTTTTTTTTTTTTGTGGACATTTTCAAACATACAGAAAGACCACTGGTAACATTTATTAAGAAGAGAGTAGGAAATACATTGTGAGGGAATATCAAATATTCTCCTTTGCATACTGTTACAAAACAAAGTGCGGAACATACTTATAGAATGTTATATACTATAACCTTTAACGTGGGCCCTTTGAAGACTCATCAAAAAATCCCTAATTGAAAGGACATACCAAACCTGGTCCATGCAAAGATACTACACTAATCCATACCTCCAATGAAATAGTACTGTTTCCTGCCTCATGAGAGGAAGGAATCAGGAAAATTATTCCCACAATAACCTCTATATCATAACTAGCAAGTATGATTTGAAACCTGTAAGGGGAGCTTTCAGGGTTAACTTTTTGAACATTGATCACTCTGTCTAAAATAGCTTTCCATTTAGTTCCTTGGACTATTAAAATCTGTCAGGTTTGAAAGCCTGTACCTATACTGATTTTTCAGTTCTGCTTTCACTTAGGATGTAGAAAGCCACAAGAGAAAGTTGTGCCCATCCAAATAGGGTGGGAGGAAAAGTAACACAAACTACAAAATCATAACTTTCTTGAGCTTATTAGGGAGCTGAGGTTACATCTAAGCTTTACAATTATGTCTAACATTTATAATTAGAGTTCCAAGGAGAAAACACATGAAGCAGAAGATATAGTTAAAAATAACTGTATCTGGGAGTTTTCCAAAATTAATGAAAGACAACAAACCACAAATCCAAGAAGCTGAGAGAAACCCAGACAGGATAAATGCAATAGGGAAAAAACAAAAAATGTTAGGCATATAATAGTCAAGCTGCTATTGGAGAAAATCTCGAAGGCAACCAGAGAGAAAGAAAACATTATATACAGGGAAACACAGATTAAGAATGGCAGCAGATATTCTGCAAGTCAGAAGATAATGGAATGGTATCTTTAAGTAAAAATACTGGGGGAAAAAAACCTACTTACTCAAAATTCTATACCCAGCAAAAGTATCTTTCAAAAATGAAGAAGACACACCCATTAGAATGACTACTATCAAAATCACAGAAATAACAAGTGTTAGTGAGGATACAGAGCAACTGGGACCCTGATTTCCACTGATGATAAGAATGTAAAATGATGCAGCCACAACAGAAAACAGTATGTGAGTTCCTCAAAAAGTTAGAGTTAGAATTACCATACGATTCAGCAGTAACACTTCTGGGGATACAACCACAAGATCTGAAAGTAGAGATGCAAAGAGATATCTGTATATCCATGTTCACAGAAGCATATTCATAAAAATCAAAAGATGGAAGCAACCAACTGTCCATTGACAGACAAATGAATACATAGAATGTGGTATATACATAAAATGGAATATCATTCAGTCTTAAAATGGATGAAAATTCTAACATATGCTCATTGTGAATGAACCTTGAGAACAATATGCTAAGTGAAATAAGCCTGTCACAAAAGGACAAGTACTGTATGAGTCCACTCAAATGAGATACAGAGTGGTCAAATTCACACAGACAGAGAGTAAAATAGTGGCTGCTAGAGGCTGAGGGGAAAGGGGAACAGGGAGTTACTGTTTAACAGGTGTAGTCTTCAGTTTTACACAATGAAGAGTTTTGTGAACATGCATGGTGGCAATGGCTGCACAACAGTATGAATGTACTTAATACCACAGAACTGTATACGTAAAAATGGTTAAGATGGTAAATTTTATGTTATGTATATTTCACCGGAATTCATAATTCAAGGGATGGAAAAAAATGAAGGAGAAATAGACTTTTCCAGACAAAAACTGAAAGAATTTTTTGCCAGCCAACCTGTACCACAAGAAACATTAAGAAAGTTCTTCAGGCAGAAGTGTGATAGCAGATAGCTAGCACTCTGGTTCTGTACAAAGAAATGAAGAATGACGAAACTGGTAAAAATACATACAAGTATAAAAAGACATTTTTTCCCCTCATTTTTAAAACTTTAAAATATAGTTGATTTGCTAAAGTAAAGAAAAATTATACATATATTCTGCTGACATCATATGTAGAAGTAGAGCATATGAATAACAGCATAAAGGATGAGGGAGGGAATACAGGTATACTGTAAGGTGCTTACATTATACATGAGGTGGTGCAATAAAAATATGAAGGTAGATGTGATAAAGAATTATACTGTAAACCCTAAAGGAACCACAAAAATAAACAAACATGAATAAATAAATAATGAGAGGAGAGAGAGTAAAAAGAAATAAAATGGAATCATAAATAATCCAAAATGAGATAAGAAACAGGAAGAATGATGGGACAAAAACAAAGGACAATAAATGGTACAAAAAATTTTACAAAGGAAAAACAAAGAACAAATCATTAAATGTGAATAGTTTAAATCTTAATAAAAAGAAACCACAGGATTGGATTAAAAAAGTGAGAACCAACTACGTGCTGTCTGCAAGGAGCCATCTAACCACAGGCACACCCCGTTTCATCGTGCTCTGCTTCACTGCCCTTTGCAGATATTGTAATGGGGTTTTTTTGTTTTTGTTCTTTTTAACAAATTGAAGGTTTGTGGCAACGCTGCTTCAAGGAAGTCTACTGGTGCCATTTTCCCAACAGCATTTGCTCGCTTCATGTCTCTGTCATATTTTGGTGATTCTCTCAAAATTTCAAACTTTTTCATTATTACTATATTTGTTATGGTGACCTGAGATCAGTGATCTTTGATGTTACTATTGTAATTGTTTTGGGGTGCCACGAACCACACACATAGAAGGTGAACTTAATCGATAAATATTTGCGTGTGTTCTGACTGCTCCACTGACTGGCTGTTCCCCTGTCTCTCTCCCTTTCCTCAGGTCTCTTTATTCCCTGAGATTCACAATGTTGAAATTAGGCCAATTAATAACCATACAATGGCCTCTAAGTGTTCAAGTGAAAGGAAGAGTCACACATCTCTCACTTTAAATCAAGAGCAAAAAGTGATCAAGCTTCGTGAGGAAGGCATGTTGAAAGACAAGGTAGGCCGAAAGCTAGGCCTCTAGTGCTGAACAATTAGCCAAGTTGCAAATGAATGCAAAGGAAAAGTTCTTGAAGGAAATTAAAAGTGCTGCTCCAGAGAACACATAAATGATAACAAAGCAAAACAGCCTTACTGCTGATAGGAAGAAAGTCTGAGTAGTCTGGATAGAACATCAAACCAGCCACAACATTCCCTTAAGCCAAAGCCCGATCGAGAGCGAGGCCCTAACTCTTCAATTCTGTGAAGGCTGAGAGAGGTGAGGAAGCTGCAGAGGAAAGTTTGAAGCCAGCAGAGGTTGGTTCATGAGGTTTAAGGAAAGAGCCATCTCTATAACATAAAAGTGCAGGGTGAGGCAGTAAGTGCTGATAAAGAAGCTGTAGCAAGTTATCCAGAGGATCTAGCTAAGAACATTAAGGAAGATGGCTACATTAAACCACAGATTTTCAGTGTAGATGAAACAGCCTTCTATTGAAAGATGTCATCTAGGACTTCATAGCTAGAGAAAGTCAGTGCTGGCCTCAAAACTTCAAAGGATAGGCTGACTCTCCGGTTAGGCAGCTGGTGACTTTAAGTTGAAGCCAGGGCTCATTCACCATTCCGAAAATCCTAGGGCCCTTAAGAATTATGCTAAATCTACTCTGTCTGTGCTCTATATATAAATGGAACAAAAAAGCCTGTATGACAGCATACAGTTTACATACTGTTTACAAAACAGTTTACTGAATATTTTAAGCTCCCGGTGGAGACCTACTGCTCAGAAAAAAAGATTCATCTTAAAATATGATTGCTCGCTGACAATGCACCACGTCACCCAAGAGCTCTGACAGAGATGTACAACAAGATTAATGTTGTTTTCATGCCTGCTAACAATCCATTATGCAGCCCGCGGATCAAACATAATTTCGACTTTCAAGTCCTTGTAAGAAACATTTCATAAGGCTACAGCTGCCATATATAGTGACTCCTCTGATGGACTTGGGCAAAGTAGGTTGAAAAACTTTGGAAAGGATTCACTATTCTAGTTGCCATTAAGAACATTTGTAATTCATGGGAAGAGGTCAAAATATCAACATTAGCAGTTTGGAAGTTGATTCCAACCCTCATGAATGACTTTGAGGGGTTCAAGACTTCCGTGGAGGAAATAACTGCAGATGTGGAAGAAACAGCAAGAAAACTAGAATTAGAAGTAGAACCTGAAGATATGACTGAATTGCTGCAATTTCATGATAAAACTTGAACAGATGAGGAGTTGCTTCTTACTGATAAGGAAGGAAAGTGGTTTCTTGAGATGGAATCTACTGGTGAAGATGCTGTGAAGACTGTAGAAATGACAACAAAGGATTCAGAATATTACATAAACTTAGTTGATAAGCAGCAGCAGGGTTTGAGAAGATTGACTCCGCTTTTGAAAGAAGCTCCACTGTGGACAAAATGCTATCAAACAGCATCGCTGCTACATAGAGTCGTTTGTGAGAGGAGAGTCAGTCAGTCAATGTAGCAAACTTCACTGCTGTCTTATTCTTTTAAAAATGCCCACAGCCACCCCACCCTTCAGCAACTCCCACCCTGATCAGTCCACAGCACTCAACATCAAGGCAAGACCCTCCACCAGCTGAAGGCTCAGATGGTGGTTAGCATTTTTAGCAATAAAGTATTGTTAGACATAATGCTACTGCACACTTAACAGACTATAGTATAGTGTAACATTACTTTTATATGCACGGGAAAACCCCCCCCAAAAAAGTGTGACTTGCTTTATTGAAATATTTGCTTTATTGTGGTGGTCTGGAACTGAACTCATGATATCTGTGAGGCATAAAGATACACATACATTCAGAGTAAAAAGATCTAAAAAGACATAATATAAAAACACTAATCAGAGAAATCTGGAATGCCTATACAAATATCAGGCAAAGGAGGTTTGAGGATAAGGAATATTATACCAGGAACAGACAGGACATAACATGATGGGTCTATTCACCAAGAAAACATAAAAATCCTAAATGTGTATATGCCTAATAACAGACCTTCAAAATACATGAAGCAAAAACTGATAAAAACTAAGAGGGGAAACAGAGAAATTTACAATTATAAGTAAGGATTTTAACGCTTGTCTTTCAAGAATTAATAAAACAAAGAGACAGGAAATCAGTAAGTTTACAGAAGGTAAGAACAATAGTATCAACCAACTTCACCTAACCAACATTCATAAAACACTCCTCAAAAGTAGGACACACATTCTTTTCAAGGACACTAACCTTTGTGCGCCATTGCCTGTGCTTAGTTGTGCTGGCTCTGCACCTTTGTAAAAGAATATTGCCTATAGCCTGAAATATACATAATAGCCCTTTCTCAATGCTCTGCAGGCAGAGGCTTGAACTTTAAAGGTGTAACACTTTTCCATTCACATAGAGATAAAAAGTTGCAGAGCGGAAAGCAATCGCCTTGTTGGAGGTTTACAGGAACATTGTGACCAGACCCACCCTGGCACTGTAAGAACAAAGGATTCCAGCACCAAAAAGACTGCATCAACCAGTCACATCCCCTACCCTTTTAGTATAAAAGAAGCCTGAATTCTAACTCGGGTAAGATGGTTCTTTGGGACACAGTCTGCCATCTTCTTGGTCTGCTGACTTTCTGAATAAAGTGCTATTACTTGCCCTAACATCTCGTCTCTCAGTTTATTGGCCTGTTGTGCAGTGAGCAGTATGAGCTTGGACCAGGTCACATTATGACTATAAAATAAATCTCAACAAACTTAAAAAGATTTAAATCATACAAAGTGTCTTCTCTAAACACAGTGGAGTTAAACTAGAAATCATAAAAGAAAGCTGAAAAGTCCCTAAATATTTGGAAATTAAACTTATACTTCTAAATAACTGATTAATCAAAAAAGAAATCACAAGGGAAATTCGAAAACATCTTGAACTGAGTAGGAAGGAAAATAAAACATGCCAAAATTTATGGGATACAGCTGAAGCACTGCTTAAAGGGAACTTAAAATTAAAAGTATCATATGCTTACGTTAGAAATAAAGTTTATTATATTATATTGACATCGATTTTCACCTTAAGAAACTAGGGAAAAAAAGGGCAAATTAAACCCAAAGCAAATAGAAAAAATGAAATAATAAAGATGAGAGTAAAAATCAATAAAAACAAAATTATAGAAATAGAAAAAGTTAGTAAAATCAAATAACTGATTCTTTAAAGAGATCAATAAAATTGATCTCTAGCCAGACTGACCAAGAAAGTTAGAAGACAAATTACTAATATAAAGAATGGTAATCTCATCTCCTTTACAGTCATCCCTCCGTATCCGAGGGGAACTGGTTTCAGGACACCCCTTGGATACCAAAATCCGAGAATGTTCAAGTCCCTTGCATGAAATGGTGTAGTATTTGCATATAACCTACATGCATCCTCCTGTAAACTTTAAATCTCTAGAATACTAGTAATAGTTAATATGATGTAAATGCTATGTAAATAGTTACCAGTGCATGGCAAATTCAAGTTCTGCTTTTTGGAGCTTTCAGGAATTTTAAAAAAATATGGTTGGTTTAATTCACAGATGCAGAAGCTGTGAATATGAACGGCCAACTGTATACACAGATGTTAAAAGTATAATAAGGTAATATGATCAACTTAATGCCAATAAATTTGATAACTTAGAAGACATAAACAAATTCCTTGAAAAACGCAAACTACCAAAGGTCATTCAGGAAAAAATAATAACTCTTAATCTATTTTAAAAGTTGAATTTGTAGTTAAAAATCCCCATAAAGAAAATGGCAGTCCTAAAAAGCTTCATTGGTAAATTCTACCGAACAATTAAAAAACAAGTAAAACCAATTCTACTCAAACTCTTCCAGAAAATAAAGAAGAAACATTTCCCAACTTATTCTGTGATAACAAACCCAGCAAAAAAAAAACTCAATAAAAGAAAAACGACAGACTAGTATTTCTCATGTGCACAGGTGTAAAGATTCTTAGCTAAATTTTAGAAAATGGGATCAAGCAATATATGAGAAAAGTTTTAATGATTAAATGAATTTTAATCACACTCACTAATGAGGAATCACTCATGTAAACAAAGGTGATTCAACATTTGAAATCAACCAATGTAATTCATCATATTAACAAGGAAAGAAAAGATTACTTCAAAAGATACACAAAAAGTATTTGAAAAAACTTAACATCCATTCATGCTTAAAATTCTTGGCAAATTAGGAATACAAATTTCTTCAACATGAAGAAGGGAATCTTCCAAAAAAATCAACAACTAACATTAAAGACTGAATGCTTTCCCCCAAGATCAAGAACAAGGCAGGAATGTTTGCTTTTGTCACATACTGATCACTGTAACAGAGGTCCTAGACAGTGCAATAAGGCAAGAAAATGAAATAAAGCCATACAGATTGGAAAGAAAAAAATAAAACATCAGATCATTCTAAAAATTTATATGTCTCTCAGCAACCTTAGTTTTAATAGATTTGGAGAAGGAACATTACAAATTTAATAACATGAAAGTACATTTTGAAGAGGAACTAAAAGTTAAAATGTATAAAGAGTGATATCTAAGATATATTTACAATCTAAAACATTCTTAAATCAGTTTTGGATTTTATACTTTCTAAAATGTTAAGAACTGCTTCTTCAGATATCGTACCAAAAAGTATGACGTATTTAATACTATGTAACCAATTTATTATAGGAAAAGAGAACCAATTCTCTTCTAGGGCTAAAATATGCCCAGATGATGAAACTGATGGAAAAAGCTACACAATGTGCATTTCATAAATAAAAGATCTCATAATAGTTAGTTTAGCATGTGTATTACATTACATAAACTCAACTTTACTAACCTCTGACCAGATTTTGCCTAACTTTTAAAACAGCTCCAAGGTCACAGTCAGTAGTAGCATATGCATGAGGTACAGTACGTTTAGATTCAGTTAACCTCTTGGCAATAACTCTTCTAATGTTGCTAGTAGGGATTTCAGTGAACGTGCCCTGCAAAGAATAACATGTTCGTTAAACCATAAATAGAATTGGAAAAAACAAGCAAACAAACTGTAACTGAAATCCAGTCTCAATGACCTAACTTATGAAAATAAAAATTAATACAGTAAAACTGTTATGAAAAATTCTTAGTATAAGAAGAAATATAAGAAATCTGAGTAATTTTAACTTTATAGTATATGACTGTAGAAAAAAAGCAGAAAAATTCATGTTTCAGTTGTGAATGGAACATCTATGTTACCATGTTTAAGATGATTAAAAAGAAATGTACCAAATCATGAATAAACCCCCCATGGGTGTGCTTATTGAGATATCACCTACAAGCCTGTAAGTAGCTTCTGTTACAAACATCACTTCTTAATAAAACTCAAAGCAATCAATAAATCAACAACTACAGGCAATTTTTACTTATAAAAATGGCACACATGAGAAAAAGGTAATTCAAAATACTAGATAATCTGCCAAATTATTTCTATTTTGGTTTGTAATTAAAAAATCACATGAGCATCTTATTTCCAAGAAACTCATAAAGTATGAATGGGATAA
This sequence comes from Monodon monoceros, assembly GCF_005190385.1. Lineage (NCBI taxonomy): Eukaryota > Metazoa > Chordata > Mammalia > Artiodactyla > Monodontidae > Monodon > Monodon monoceros. The sequence goes on along the minus strand of NW_021703784.1, from coordinate 83,962,017 downwards.
TAAAATCTTCCTGTAACTTTACTGTAGCTTTTCCATTCTGTTCCTTGAACCTCTTAACAAAAACATGATGGACCTTAAATTATGTCTAATTCCTTCTTTGTCCTTCACTCCATTCTGGGACTGGATTACAAATCACTTAGGATAATACAAATCAGCCACAAGTACGGCTGACTTCTTTTTTTATAAATGCTTTCTGTGGGAATTAAACATCTTATGTTAGCAAAATACTTGATCAAATAAAATAAATGCTGTCTACATACTGTAAGAATTTTAAAGGTTTATCTTTCAAATTTGAATAACTTACTTTTTAAAGAAATAAGATTTTATTACTCATAAACTTTTGTGTATGTAGTCACGAATCATTAATGTACATTTAAAAAATCTGTTTCTCATGAAACTTGTACTGTTTTTAATTCTTTTAAAATACTATATTGGAATATATTTCTCCATCAGAAAAAGCAGTGTAGGTTTATTTATTTATTTTTTTCAGTGCCCATTCAGCTTTAAAAAACCTGATTATCTTGCATTTCTTCTGATGGGAAGCAAATGACATAAAAGGTACTAAGAAAGGGAGACAGAGAGGCAAAATGGAGTAATTTGAAAACAAAAAAGGGCTATTACATGTATCCAAGAAGTAAAGAATGATTAGCTATACAATCTCTATAGTTCTTCACAGTAAGACTATCAACTCCCTTAGTCAAAAAATAAAACGTATGCACAAAAGGGAGCTGGTATCAGCTACCAATTATTAGTATCACACCCAAGAAAAAAAAGACACGAAAAGTATCACGATTATAGAGCATATACATGGCACTGACATTGTGGAACTTGTGGCAAATTTAAATTGAATCATAATTCTATTTGGAAGTTATTAGCACTGTACAAACAAATCTGGTTTATGGAAATGTGCAAAACAAAACATTTAGAGAATTTTTGTCTTCATCACTTTGAGCTACTACTATAATGGACTGGTAAAAGAACTCATGAAACATAAGAGTAATGGTTCTTATTTTCTCTCTCGCTTAAATCTGAAAAATAAAAATCTACTCAGATGACATTACCGCTACATTAGGCTGTCCAGGAGTTGATACTGGAGGGATCATTGGCCGGGGATAAGATGGCCTGGCTGTGGCCTGTGGGGGTAAAGACGCTGTGGGAATGGTTGGCAGGGCTGGGGTGGGTCTGGATTCAGTGATCTTGCCCATCTGTTTCAACTGGACCAGTTTGAGAGCATCCCTGGAGATAAGAAGGGAGTTAGATAACCATGATTAGCAACCAGGAATATAAGAACGTTCAGAAAATGGAGGCCAGATGTGAAGGGAAAATAAAGAAATATACTGATGTCAAGGCTATAATGCAAAACGATTTGAGCTAGACAAGAAAATCTTGTCTCTTACCTGTTCTACTGATTCATATTTGTCCAATGGCTACAATATTTGCCCATTTTAAAAATAAAACAACAAACAGATTTTATCAAAGTATTGGGTGTAGACAGTTATTTTTTAAAGGAAAATCAGTCTTTTTTTCTGGGGGCAGTGTCTTTTGGTAGATGAGCAATTCATAAATTAAGCTATACCCTCATTCATGGTATTTGTGAAATAATGTTCATATAGCATTCAGAAAGTGTCAAGCTTACTGTACCTATGACTTTCATTAGAATATTTACTAAAGCGTTGTTTATCCTGGTGCAAATTAAGCTTGTTTATGGCCAGGAAATCATACCTCAAATGCTATCAGCACAATCTAATGTAATAAACCTAAGCCATAGCAGCATTTAGAATGAAAAATAACTAAACAAGTAACAGTCTTGCCTTTGTATTACTCTGCAAAACAAAGGTGTCTTTGTTTATTAAAAGGATATAATTAGACTACTATTCAAACTCTCAATCCATTCGAAGTTACAGTGGTATAAAGTCATGTACTTCCTTAAACAAAACAGCTTTTTCAAAAATTTTAATCTGACAATTCTAAAGTACTTAAAAATGTTTTAAATCTAAAAATTTTTTTAAATGAAAAAGGTTTTACATAGTCTAAAAACAACTTCAGGGTAACACAAATCTAAAGGCAAATTATATTTTTAAAATTTCTTAAACACAGTTAATGATTTGATATTATCACATACTAGGCAGAACTCTGAGATGGCCCCAATATTCCTGTTCCTGGTGTACATACCCCATATAATCTCTCTTGAGTGTGGGTGGGCCTGTGAATATGACAGATGTCACTGCCATGATTAGGTTACATTACATGACAAAGGTGATGGATTTTGTAGACATAATTAAGGTCCCAAAGCAGCTGACACTGAGTTAATCAAAAGGCAAACTATCCTGAAAGGGTCAGACATATCAGGTAAGTTCTTTAAAAGGAACAGGGAATTCCTAAAAGAAGAAATTTGAATGGCGATTCTCCTGCTTGCACTGGAGAAGCAAACAGGCATTTATGAACTGTCTATGGAGGTGACCTCGTGGCAAAGACCTGAAGGAGGCCTCCAGGAGGTGACAGCAATCCTTGGATGACAGCAAGTAAGAAAACAGGGCTCAGACTCCTACTACCCCAAGGAACTGAATTCTGCCAACAACCATGTGAACCTGGAAGAGGGCTCCAACCTTCAGATGAGACCCTAGCCCTGGCTGACACCTTGATTTCAGCCTTGTGAGACCATGAGCTGGAAACCCAGTCATGCTGGACCAGGACTTCTGACCCACAGCACTGTTAGATAATAAGTGGGTGTTGTTTTAAGCTACTAAGTTTGTTGCAATTTGTCATGCAGCAATAGAAAATTGACACAGGCAGGAATGCTCTAGCTTGGGGAGGCATCATGGGAGGGATCTCCCAATGTGTACTGGTACATTTTTAAGGAAGGAGAGTCTATGATTTTTATATCAGGTCCAGAAAGGGATACATGAACTTAACATTAAGTGCAAGTAAGTTACTTGTTTCAAAATTAAAGAGCTGACATTTAAGATAAGAGGTCAGACTGACAAAGAAATCTTAAAGGTTGTTATCATCCTTGATCTTTAAGTACTGAAAGAGGGAATAGAAGTGGAAAAGTGAGACTCTTGTGTATGTACTGTGGTTATGTTAATGTAATCTTACACCAGCCATGTGAGGGAGGTATTATTACTCCCACTTTATAAATGAGTAAGTAGGTTCAAAGAGGTTAAATTCCATTTCTAAGTCAGTAGTTCTCAAGCACCTACTCTACTCTAGGTGTTGAAAATATAATGTTAAAACACTTCCCAACAAGGAGTGTTATTCTATAGGAGAGTCATACATTAAGCAAGTAAACAAATGAATAGATAGTGAAGAAAATAAAGCAGAGTAATGAGATTGAGAGTCATGAGTGAGAGGAGGTGTTACTTTAAAACAGGGCGGTCAGGGAAGGACTGAAGAAATACTATTTCTGTGGACGGACATGAAGGAGCAAGTCTCAAGAACAGCTGGGAAAAGCATGTTTCTAGGCAGAGAACAGCAAGTGTAAAGGCAGGGAAATTAGGGCTTCTAAGAACAGAAGGAAGCCCAGCATAGAAGGAGGGCAGTGAACAAAGTGGAGAGGGTTTAAAGGTGAAGCTGAAGAGGTAGGCAGCTAGGAGCTGCCAGGGCTGGGACCAAACCTGGGTATGGCCAACTCCAAAGCCTGTGTATTTCCTACTACCTTTCTAATACCTGTGCAGAGTATGCCAATTAAACTAGGCAGAGTCGGAACAATTTTTTCTCAGAAGAAAAGGCTAGAATAGAAAGAATTAAATGGGCATATCTCAGATTAACAGCAACTCTGTGATTGAATGAAGAATAGTTATCTACCCAGTCTGAAGTAGCTAAAAGTAGGACCTCCAGACAAAGGCCCTTCACCTACCACACAAAAAGTAACAGCAACATAACTAGAGGCAAGCCTGGTTCTCCAAGGGTGAGGCACAAACCTGATGGTAACGGCAGAAAGACTGAGTGTCCTGGGGAATGAGCTTATGTGCTCTTAAGGCTTTTTAACAGCAAGCTTACTCCTATTTGGAAGTTAATTTTAAATTTACTTATGATATTTATAACCCAAAGCACCATTTTTCCAGTTAATTGTTATAACATTTACATGTGAAGTAAATGACTGCCCTACAATTCCTGGGGATTTATGTCATGAGTCAAAACCTTGGCCACATAGATAAAAGTGTGAGCATTGATATAAGATAAGGCCTTTTGTTTTAGAAAAATGCCTTTAACAAAAGATATTTCGCGTTTAAGAGCTGTTACAAGCCACAGTCTAACATTACTAGTCCCCTTTCATCATATAAGGTAACTAAATACACCTCTCTAACAAAATCTATTATTAATCTGGGTTTTAAAGTTTAGCATCAGAATGGCATATACAAAACACATTGATTTCTTTATACAGGGATCACTAGTGTACCCGCAGTAATCGGTTAAAAACAAACAAACCAACAAACAACAACAGAAAACAATGAACATTTGAGGAGACTAAAAAAATCTAAAATAATGCCTGAATACATTCTACTTTAAAAAAGGTTGGTCACACTAAATAGACATATTCTTATTTCACTATCAGCATTACTATTACTTACTATTTTTATCAAGAAAAGGCAGTTTAGGTTCATCCCTAAAAGTAAGTAGGAGTCATCAATCATAAACAAGCAGAAAAGCAATTCTGGCCATGGGCTCACAGTAAACTTTTATTGCTGATTTTACACTTATAAACCTCATAAAGTATGAATGTTAATTATTGTTTAATAACAGCCAATAATTTAGTTTCTGTAATGCAGAGAAAGATTTTTAATGATTTCTGTCCATTAAGTAATTAATCAGTCTAAGCTTGAAGAATCAGGTAGATATTAAAAGCTATAAAAATTAGAGAAAAACTGATACACCATTCACTTCTGCTTTGGGCATTCACTTAAGGCAGAACCTTCTCTACCAGATCCCTTAAGTCATTTGGGTGTGCTACGAATTAGTTTTAAAAAGAAGTATCACTGAAAACATACTAGACATGACTGTCATGCCTACTATATTTGTGATGCTGTGATACGAACACAAACATTAGCTACAAGTATGACTTAAGACGTAGATATGCCAAAGAAGTTAGGCTACAGGCCAAGAACCTCCAACAGCGTCCCTGGCACTTGTTTTCCTAAAACAGTTACATGTACAGGCAAAGCACAGTCTTTTGCACAACATATACTCTGAGCAATATGCTTGCTTTCATGCAACATTAAAATAGCAACCATGACACTTATGGTTTTCTTCATAAATACAATGGGTCAGAGACACCTCCTCAGCTCTTGCAACTGACTTTTCTACTTGCACTTTTAGTTGACAAGGTAAGAAGGAAGGATGTCTCTCATTATTTCAAGAATGTGTGCTAAGGTATTTGGGGCACGCTTATGCTGAAGGCTGCAATGTGTCAGTCTTACCAGAAGATGACATTTCTGTAGATGACACGAGGACAAATTTTTTTTTCCAAAGCTCACCTCAGTGTTTAACTTAAAACAAGGTATCTTTAGTAGTATACAGTAAATATTCTCAATAATGCATGCTTTAAGGATCCATTTTCCTCATGAAATCTTTTGTAATATGTCATATTTTAAAGACCGAAGGGTGACCCTCTTATAGTAGGGAGTTAAAGGGCAGGGAAAGGACTGGGTAATAGGCAAAGATAGCAAAGATATCAAAATCATAACTCTGTAATAGTGCTTCCTTAGGGTATCCAACAAGATAACACCATTCTGTCCTCCTTAGGAGATGTCAGACTACTATGATAACTTTCAACTTGGGTTTAAAAAAGATACTTGTTCATCGTATATGTATTAAGCACATACGGAAAGAGAAGGGAAAGAAAAAACTCTACTTCTTTACCCCACTGCCGTCACACCACTGATTTGCCCTCTAAACGGTCACTAATCACCAACTTCAAGAGCCTTTTCTCAGAGCCCTTCCTCCTTGACTTATATCCATCTCCTAGATATCCTCCAACACAGAAATTTTTGCCTTCTAAAATGTTTACCTACTGATGATCTCAACTGTAACTATCACTTTATTATCTATCAAACCTACCTCTCTAGTACCAAACTATCTCCCAAGATGCATCTTCACCTCACTGACTCTAATATCTGGAATCTGGTTTGTCAGCACTGACAATAAGCTTCAAACCAAACACATTAGTTATTCCACCAAGACAAATACTTCTGCAAATCCCTTATTTCTATTTATGGGGCCAAAATGTCATCACCTGGAACAGAATCCCAAGTTCTTCCCTTGACTCATTGCTATCCTGGTCTGTGCTCTACATTCTATCCTTTACAGGCTTCTGGATTTTCTCCTTATAATGCTGTATCCATCAGTGATCTCTCTTTTAGGTTCCTACCCACATTTGAGTATTCATTCTCTCTTAGCTAGACTACTTTATGAGCCTATTAATTTATCTCCTTACCTCAAGTCTTTTTCTGCTCCAATTTATCTTTCACAAATTTGCAAAATTGATCTTTCTAAGTTACATCTATGATTATTTTACATTTCACCAAATCTTCAACAATTAATGAATTAAATATACACCCTCTATCTTATCCCTCAGATATATATGGGTAAGTCTACCATGTTATAAAGAAAGTTGTTTTCTCCCATTTTTACAGACAGAGACTTTTTCATAAGGTATGGACTGGTAGAAGATTAACAAAATTAAGATACAAGTAGTATATACTAAATAAGGATTAATGTGGGGAAAAAACTAGGCTTAACTACCTATCAGGATTCTTTATTTTAATTTTTTATGGCTAAGTGAAACTTTTAAGTCTTTTAATTAAAAATCCACAGTCCAGGATGTTGCCTTTCAGCCAGGGGTCAGAACAGCTGATTTCCAACTCATGTGAGTATGTTGGCATAAACTTCACACTATATGCTTAAGAAAACCACACACATCTGTCTGATTAACAAATCAGTAAGGCTGAAGTACAGATAAATGAGGATATCTAAGAATTAAAGTGTATTGCTTTCATTAAAAGAAATATCCAACAATAAACCAATGCTTTAATGAAGAGTAAAATAATCCAATGAAAAGAAAGAAAAGTCACCTGGTCTGCCACTTAATAATTTCATAACTTTGCTCTACCTCACCTTGTAAAAATTTCTGCCCAATACTACTGATCACTTTTATCAATAGTAGATAAACAGGGAATAAGCATATTGCTTTAAAAGATTAACTCAATTTGAAAATTTAATATTACTCTAGTAGGAATGTGGCAGACAGCACTATAGCAATTTCACATTAGCTCATATGCCTATTTGATTAACCTCTGTCTTCCTCACCAGACTAATTTTCAATAGAGCAGGGGTCATCTGTTTTAACATATTCTTGAAAGACACAAAAGTTAAACAAATAGAAACACATAGTGTTCTTGAACAGGAAGACTCAACATCATAAAGATTTCACTTCTCCCAAAGTTAATTTAAAATGTGCTACAATCCCAATAAAAAGAACATAGTCTTCCTGCCCAACCCCACCAGTAGGGCTAGACAAATTGTTTAAAATTCATTTGGAAGAATAGTAAAATAAAAATAAACCAAGAAAACTGGTTTACTGAAAAAGAAGAGAAAGGATAGCTCTATCAGATTTTAAAGCTTACTATAAAATATTTCTAATTAGGAGTGTGGTCCTAAAAAAGTGAGGTACTAATTCACGGACAGACTGAGAAACAGAATAGAAAAGAAAATCCAAAATGAGACCCAACTGCCTATGGAAATTGCTTTGATCGTACATGTGAGCAAAATCCAAATGGGTTAAGAATGAATTTTTTTCTTAAACTATGCTTCAGAAATTTAAATGTGATTGCATGATTATTTCATACAAACTTAAAAACAATATAAAGATTCACCATTTTGCACTCTAATTTTCTCTATCATCATTTCTAAGGTTCTGGCTTAGTTATCAAATTAGAACTATTTTTCAGTAACGCTGCAATTATTCAAAAAACAACCCTTGCATAAAATACATTTTATGCTGACAAAAGCAATTAAAAGTACAAAAGAACAGTGTATTTCCTTTTAAATCTTAACACTAAATTAGCCCTTCTTTAAATACTTTCAGAAGAAGATGATCATGATAAATAATGGAACTGGTTATTACAAAAAGCACACACATACTCTTTAGTGAATATCCCCCGAGGGCCAGTGGCTGTGCCCTGGTTAGCATCCAGTGCGTGTTTTTCCAGAATATTGCGGGCAGCTGGACTTAAACGGAACCTAAAGAAAACATGAAAATTAATGGAACCAATGAACACTTATATTTGATTCAAATATATCTAAATGTCCACAGTTTTGCTGAGAATTAGAAAAATTAAAACATAATAAAGCTAAAATGACTCCCATAGATAGTGACAGTCAAATAAATTAATCTGTACTAACCTGGTTTATTTTACTATGAAAACATTTTCACACAAATTTAACTAGTTATTATTTCAAAACACTTTTAATAAGAATAAATATTCATAGGGAGAAAGCTTCTATTTTGACTAATCACTTTTCACATGGCTCCTGACCACATAACATACATCAATAAGAAACTATGTTGCTCCTTCATGGTTTTTTTTTATTATAGTAAAATGTATGTAAAATTTACCATTTTAAGGTGTTACAATTGAGTGGGATTAAGTACAATTACAATGTTGTACAACCATCACCACCACCCATCTCCAGAACTTTATCATTCTCCCAAAATGAAGCTCTGTACCAATTAAACAGTAACTCCCCATCCCTCCCAGCCCCTGGCAACCACCATTCTACTCTCTATCCTTACTAATTTGACTACTCTAGGTAACTCATATAAATGAAATCATTCATCATTTGTCCTTTTGTGATTGGTTTATTTTACCTAGCATATCTTCAAGGTTCATCCATGTTACAGTATGTGTCAGCATTTCCTTCCTTTTTAAGACTAACATTCCATTGTATATATATAGCACATTTTAGACATACGGGATGTTTCCATCTTTTGGCAATTGTGAATGCTGCTGCTATGAGCATGGGTATATAAATATCTCTTCAAGACCCTGCTTTTAATTCTTTTGAGTATATCCAGAAAAGGAAGTATGGATAGGAAGGAAGCTGGATAATATGGTAATTCTATTTTTAATATTTTGAGGAACTGCAATTCTGTTTTCCAGAGTGACTGCACCATTTTACATTCCCACCAACAGTGCACAGAAATACTAATTTCTCTATATCCTCAGCAACACTTGTTATTTTCTGTTTTGGGTTTTTTTTTTTTCTTGTTTTTAGATAACAGCCACTTTAATTAGTGCAAAGTGATATCTCATTGTGGTTTTGATTTGCAGTTCCCTAACATCTTTTTATGTGTTTACTGACCATATGTACATCTTCTTTGGAAGAAATGCACACTTGAGTCCTCTGCCCACTTAAATTGGGTTGTTTTGTTGTTGTTGTTGAATTACATCTTAACATATTTTTTCAAGTCCTTAGTATTTACATGCAAGCATTTTTACTTCATATATAAAGAAGAGAGGCAAACACAATTATGTTGATTCTATAGACAAGGAAACTGAGACACACACCAATAGGTCACATGAATAAGTGTCTACTCTTCAAATAAGACCTTTAAGCCTAATAGCAAACACAAATAACTACACAGTCATATTTTTAAAAATGAGTAAAACGGGCTAGATCCAGAAGTTTATAACTCCGAAAAGGAGAGAAACAAATGTGGCATTTTCTGCATTTCTGGGAAACAGCTCTAGTTGATATGGGCTCAATGGTACCAAATCTTCAGATTTTTCAAGAGAAACTGAAATTTTAGATGTTTTTTTTTTTTTTTTTGCGGTACGCGGGCCTCTCACTGTTGTGGCCTCTCCCATTGCGGAGCACAGGCTCCGGATGCGCAGGCTCAGCGGCCAGGCTCACGGGCCCAGCCGCTCCGCGGCATGTGGGATCTTCCCAGACCAGGGCACGAACCCGTGTCCCCTGCATCGGCAGGAGGACTCTCAACCACTGCGTCACCAGGGAAGCCCTGAAATTTTAGGTTTTAATGTAAGATTAGCTAGTAACAAACCAACTGAAAAAAAATTTTTAAATCACTACATGGGCCAACACTCTGCAGGTTCACAGGTCAGCTGTTTTTAAACTACACCATGGGGTTTCAGACCCATGTAAACTTCTAACGCTGGATATTAACAAAATCACAAAGTATACTACCTTTGCAAAAGGGAAAAGAGCATTAAGTACCAAGCATCCATGAGCCTACCTTGTGATTTTCATGGAAAATAAAGAGGAGTCAAGGCAATGGAGTCAGAAATACTGTGTATGATAACGGAAAGTTAAAACTCAGTACTTCAAACACACTGGCAACTTCTTCTAACAAGAACTGACAATGGTAAACGACTGGAAAAAAATATAAAAATGAAAGCGTCTGCATTTTTATTTACGCTCAAAAGCATTCTTAATAGGACCATTTTTCTAAAAAGAACTTTTTTTACAAAAAAAAAGGAATTTCATATAATTATAGAGAATATTAAAATAAATAAATAAAACATAATTTTCAGAGTCCATCGATTAAAGTTATGGAAAGCTAAAGTGAAACGATGTTTACTAAGTATCTGTGTTGTTACAGAACAACTGGACAAAATCGAGCTCTAATACATGTCAGAAACTCAAATGCAGGGTAGTTAGAAAAGGAAGGCATGTTAAAATGCTAATTTCATTTTATATCAGCTATACATTTGAAACTGTAATTCACATTACAGTAATTAGGATTCCACGAATGAGAACACAATATGAAGTTTGGTACACTGAATTCCATTCTGGAATCCTAAAACCTAACTCAAGCTCAGTGGGGACACAGGCTGTTTGTCTTTTTCTCCACAAGGTGTACAGGGCCTTCACAGTACCTGGAATATAGTAGGTATTCAATACTATTTGTCTGTGGAATAAACAATGATGGTAAAATAATCATTCCTAGACCTCAGTTTCCTAAGAGAAAAAAAGGGAAGAGCAGCAACTTCCTACTTAATGTACAAAGGAGTTTTAAAAAGGATAATGATTAAAATACTCAAAAAGTTGCTGTAACTTTTTTTTTTTTTTTAAATAACGTCATTCAAATAAACATACTCACTGTAGTTTTCCCGGCGTGTGTTCCTTTTTGACAGGGGTAGAAATCTGTGGTTCTGGTGAAGGGCAAGGCACTGATGGTTTTGAAGCTGGTGACGAAGGACCTATATCTTTGGGAATTTCAACATGTTTCCAATCTTCTCCTTCTTCAACTAGCAAACCAATTAGTGAACCTAGCCGTATATTTTTAGATCCTTCTGCAACCTATATTTTAAAAAGAAAATAATTGCAGAGATGGAAAGACTCATGACTTCATGAAGTAGTTTATTCCTTGGATAATTCTGTACCAGTTAGAAATCTCTCTTAACGTGAGCTAAAATCTACACCTGAGCTAGCCTGCCTCTGCCTTTCATGTGCCTTGCCTACCTTCCCGTACTTACCCCTTTCTTCACTACTCTCCTCCTTCCAGTTACTGATTCTACCTCCTGAAAAAAAAAAAAAACAACCAAAAATCTAGAATCTCTTCTCTTTCCGACAGGCTTCAAATATATAAGAGCTACCATTACCATCTTCCTCTTGATGTCATTCAGTACAAATCCAAAACAGGAGTTGTAGTAACATATCTTAACTATTGGTCTTTCCCAGACAGTTCCCACAATGGCTTAGAGAATTCCAAGATTTCATAAGGGACTAATTCCTTCAAATAAGTCATATTTATGAAAATTAATTTAAAGTAAGATCTTTTCAGTAAACTTAGTCTCTGGAAAAAAGGACGTCCCATTGTATAGACAGAATTGGTTAACTACTGTGGTTAATAATGTTAAATATGGTTTCCACATTTCTCTATATTTAATTTCTTCCCTGTATGTATATTTGCAAGACCTAAGAAATAAAATAAAAACTTCATGAATTTTCTGTAAGTACATAAGAAACATGGTGGTGTCTCAGCTGACCACTTTTTCATAGATATTGCCAACTAAAAACATAAATAAGATCGAAGATGATTTTTTTAAACTCAAATATATTTTAAGCATTTTGGCAGCATTAATTTATAAAGGAAGAGTTGATTCTTATTTACTTATTAAAAGAAGTCCCTAGAGAACATTCAGATGATAATATAAGTTCAGTACTGGAAGAAAATGTCATTCCTTCAAAGTTTTCTATTGTTCCCTTTCAATTACTTTAAATAAGGTTCATTAGAGATGTAATCTAATGAATAGAATGACAGACTGCAGGACAGTCACTAGTATAGTAATTGTAAGTAAAAGCATAACTCTCAGAATGGGCTTGACATTTTCTAAGTAACAGTAATTTTCATGGTTATTAATATGTGCACTATTAAAATAATAAGGCGTAAATTCTGAGAGTTAGGAAGCTTTCTAAGTTTACTAACTACTGATGAAGAACAGTAAATATATAAAATAAATGGGTATGTAAAACTAAATAAGGATGTTTAATGAATTGTGGCTGAGGAAAGAAAAATGCTAAACAACCCAAGAACAATTTGTTTAGTTGTTCATCACATACTAAAAAGTTTCACTTCTGTGGACTGCTCATTTTTCTTTACTATGTCAAAAAGATGAGTTAAGATTACTAATGGGTTAATACTTTTTCTTCTTCTGAAAATGTCTATTTACCTGCTTATGAACTGCTAACTCAAAATCACAAAGTAAAATGATCAATTTTCTTAAAAAATTGATAGAAGAAAGCATTAAGTGATATGAAGTACACTTGATGTTAATTCCTATCAAAACTGAACCAGAAATAGGATCAATATCCAAGTTCAAAGAACCTCACTCAAATAAAAAGCATTCTTTAAAAAAAGGAAAGTTTTATTTTAAAAATATCAATAGGTTTCTAAAACCTGAATCAGATACTATGTAGAATCAGAAACTGAATCTGAAACCTCACCTTGTTTCATTTACTACAATAAATCATATAAATGATTCCGTATATACCCTACTTATTGACACCTTCACAAGTGGGCAATAATGAGCATTTAGTATCATTTCCATTTTTACCATATCTAAATATCAAGTAAATTTTATTTTTAACTACTCATATTTTTCCATTAAAAAATGACACGACGAAACATGAAAACCAAATACCATGAACAATGATATACTACCACACAATTTGAACATATTAATAGAAGTTATAAGAAAATAATGCCTATTATAATTCCATTTAAAGTCATTAAAATCACTATACAAATTTAAAATCACTTCTCTTTTTCTATTCCCTTAGTGCAATAAGAGATCTTTTAGAGGCGTGCTAGTTTCCTGTAGATATCTGCTTATGTTGTGGTCAGCAAATATTTAAAATTTGTGTAGACTCAGTAACAGAAGAATATGCTCTTTTCAAAACTGTGCTGAGAAACCAAATGAGCCTTTGTTACTGCTCCCTCTAAGTTAGCACTGCGGATGCGCTCTGCTCCACTACAACATCTGGAGCTTTGTGACACCTCAGAGGCCCAGGTCTTTTCCCAGGCATTTGACTTACTTGATCAAAATTCTCCCTTACTCTTGTGTCACTGATTTAATATTAAATGCAAGATTTTTACACTTAGTTCTGCTAAAACAGCCCATTAATGCTCAAATATTCGATCTGGAGTCTGTCATTTAAACTATTAGCCTTCCCTCGCAGTTTTCTATAGGCTCCCTGGGCTTCAATGCTGGCTCTGCTACTTACTAGTTATGTGACCTTGGTGAGGTTTCTTTATCTCACCATGCCTGTTTCTTCATCTGTAAAATGGAAATAATAATAGTAACTACTTCACAGAGTTATCATAAGAAATAAATGAGTTATATACAAGACACTCAGAATAGTACCAGACATCTAGTGAGTACCACATAAATTGGAAAGATGCTATTATTATGATTGCGGTGGTGTTTTCCTCCAAGTTATTTTTAAAACAAAAATATACTCAACATGGATCAAGACTGAACTACAGAGGACTGTCCCCATTGGGAAGGGCTGGAAATTCATATCGAAAGGCCCAGCATGAGGCTGGGTAAACAGCGACATGTGAGACATTGAGACAAACTATTTCTGTGACAAACTATTTCTCAATATGCATATACCTATAGAGTCTGAATTCTATCCCTAGGTCCAGACCCCTGGTATGAGTCCTCTTTACCAGAGACATCCCCCAAAGCTGAAATGTATTATCTGCAAATGTGCTAAATACAGCCCCCTTAATAAGCTCCAGTGTACCCAAGGATATGAGATGCTAAAGACACAAAATATCTACAGCAGTATTTCACAACAGAGAAATTGTTTGAGAGGGTTCATTCCATTAAAGGTGCTGGTAAATACTGTCTGCTTTGATTCTGGCATTAAAAAATAATCAGTAAGTTAAGAAATTATTTAAATATTTTTCTTCTTTAAAACAGAACAGTTTGAGAGCTGCTAAGTGAGTACTGAAGGAACATGCACAATGGTTAGTGGAGATAAGCTGAGTCACATGACTGGCTTAGTTGGTTTGCAAACAGTACAGATTTTCCATCATAGTTTGAACCATTAAACAGTTTTAACTTGTTTTTATTCTTTAATATATATATTTAACTTATATACACTATGAACTTTGGTTTAAAAGGAAGACACATAGAAACAATGAAGCAGAAAACAAATCAATGACAAGCTAAAATGCAGAGGGGAGGAGAGACATCCACTAAGTCCTTGAATACCAGTTTGCCTGGTACTCAAGTGCCGGGCACTGTTCTCGCACAGTATTAACTCATTTAATTCTCTTAAAAACCTTATGAAGTGCTATTATTATTCCCATTTACATATAAGGAAACTGAGGCAGAGAAAGGTTAAATAACTTGCTCAAGGTCACAGGGCTAGTTAGCAAGGAGTCAATCCAGTGTGACACTAGAGACAACATTCAATATGATCAGTACCCAATCTGTAAATTATATTCGCTCAATCAAAACGATCACACAGCACCTCAAGACACTGCTACTATTTTTACAAAGAAGCTTAGAAAGGAAGAGTAGATTATAAATGATTTAGCTTTTAATTCATGGGGAACATAGACTCATTTGCTACTTCAATGTCATTTACCCATTTCAGTATTAAAAAAATTAGAACTGAGAGTATCTCCCAATTAGTAGAATTTGCTCTGAGCTTTGAGAGGGTATTTTCTCAGTTAAAAATATTATAGTCTACAGAGTAGAATCAACTGAAGGTCTTACAATTTCAAATTTCAACCATTAACTTTCAAACTACAAAATGCAATAATGCTGAAGGAGACTGCAGGCAATTTAATAAAAAATAATGGAGGGGAGGAGGGAATCTAACAAAAAAATAAAACCTTATTGAAAAAATCCATTCTTTCGAAAACATCAGTGACACAGTACTGGAGTGAGAAACAATCAAGAAATGGATTGAATTTGACGAACAATACCAAAAATAATTATGATCTGTTGTTTTTGTAATATTCAGATGATCAATAGTTTTTTAAAAATCTGTTTTAATATCCATGGCTGGTAGGTTTTAGAAAGAATTCTGTTTTTGAAAATTGTTTTGAAGAGTAACGGCCTACCAATAAAATAAAACTCTATCAATGAATGCATTGCCAGTCAATAAACTAAAATTTTCTAAAATTATGTAAGTTTAAATAGTTTTTTAATTATATAAGTTTAAATAATCCTAACATCCTACGCCCTCCTCACCCTCAAAAGTATCCTGACTTGTATGACAAATTATATAGTAACCCTAAATACATTTGAAGCCAAACTACACAATCTCTAATAAACTCTCCAAAAATGTCATCCTAATATTCTATTATATTACCATGTAAAACACCTGCTATCCAATTTGCTGAATAAATTTAAGACTAAACTTATGAACTGATATATGTGTAATAATGTAAGGTTTTTGCATGACAACTTACTAGTGATTAAATGAGAATTTAACAACTCTCCAATTAACTTAATTGGAAATAAATCATAAAATTACACTGATACCAATTATTCTTTATTAATATTATTAAGAGCTTCTAAGCTTTTTTTCTGGCTCTAATTGAAATGTAATAATATTATTTTACATTTAAAATGGAATTCAGAGGTAAAAATTATGAGTACAAAGAAAAGAATAAGATTGGGAGGAGAAGGAGAGTATAAAAACCTCTCACAGACTATGGAAATAAATCCCTATGAATAGCAAAATAGGTTATAATTCCTAATCTTTCAAAATGTGGGCAAACTAAAAACTAGAGTTTTATATCATCACTTGCCTTTTAACAAGCTCAATTATCCAACTCCTTGATGCTGAAAGTAAAAATCTCTTATACGTATCCCTTTAAAAATCATTTATTATGTGTGCTAAGATATGAGGATTATTTCACATTGAAAGACAAAGTTGTAACTTGCTAGTGGGGTGGTTGAGAATGGAGTGGGGTGAAAGGCTAAAAAAAAAAGACAAAAACAAAACACTATCAGTAAAACCACCGTCATTTTTTTCTCCATTTTTTCCCCATAAAATTGCACACATTGTGACATGAATATACTCCTATTCCTATTATCCAAAATGCATGTGGAATAATAATAAAGCACAAAGCCCTAAACTACATACAGTCTTTGGCAAGGAAATAGCTATCTGTGCCGCTAAAGCTGCTGTCAATCACACCCCCCACACCGCTTCAGAGCTCTGGGGCCAGATGAACAGTCACTACTGACCTATGACATCATTAGTAATCTGAAATGCATTACTAAGTACCTGAGTGGAAAATGCTGTCAATTCTGGAAAACTTTCACAGCCAAACAATCCAGAACTAGGGCCAAAAACACAGCTTGCCAAAAGCACACACAATAAAATGTAGTTGCGTTTATTACATATGGTAATTCAAACAACCTTTTTCCATTTCAAAATGCTGCATAAATTAGTGAAAGAAACTACTTTTGGTATGAACATTTATTTTTTCCTAGTTATAAAGGTACAGAAATTTTAGCCTTCCACTCACATTTCCTCCTAGGAAGTATGTTCAACAATGTGTTTTAACATGGCTATTAATATTGAAGATGACAAGGAAGTTTGACAAATTAGAATGTAAAAAATAAAATATCAAGTATGACATCCCAAGGTATGGTCTTTGAATAGAATGTATGAAGGAAGGCATTATATGCATGGTCAAAGCAGAGGTAAGCTGGTAGCCCAGAATTAAAACCACATCAACAATGGACTACTAATAGACGTGCAGTTTATCTGTACAAATCAAACTACAGAGGCACAAATGGATGCTTAGTGTCTAGTCACAACCAACACAAATTATTAGACAAATATACAGACTGAAATGGGGGCTTATGGTCACCAAGACTGAATGAATAACTGTAATAATAATGGGAACAGTGATATTTATTGACACCTGGTGGGTGATAGGTCTTGTGATGAGTGTATATGCATTACCTCACTCAATCTCTACTACTACCCCATGACCTAGGTATTATAGTTATCTCCACTTTATTATGAAGGTTAAAGAATTTGCCAATCATGACATAACTAGTAACCCGCAGAACTTATTAGCTATATGAATCAGGCAGCAGTGTGACTCCAGAGCTTACAATCTTAGCTGCTATACCATGCTGTCTATTAAATGTCCTACATGTTAAGAAACAAACATGCTCCATCAGTGAGTATACCATGTAACCTTAAACAGGCTTTAAGCATTTCATTTTACTTTACTTTTCACATAAATTCTAATATTCCCTTATAAAAATAACATGCCTATTATAGAAAATTTAGAATATAGAGAAAAACAGAAAAAAGCAGAGCAGGAGAATCACTTAGTCCCACTACCCAAAGACACATACTCAAATTTTTATAACACTTCTTTCTAATCTTTTCTGTATTTATGTTTTTAAAGTTCTACAAGATTGTAATCACTGTCCACACACAATTGTAAAAGCATTTTTCCAAAATTTTTTTGAATTTTTGTTAACTTATAAAGAAATCACATTTTTTTCCTAGAAACAATTTTTCATTGGCTATATGATATTCCGTATTTCCTTCCATTAATTAAGTAACCTCTCTTGTATTGCTACACATTTTGGTTGAAGGGTTGTACTAACTTCAGCTTGTAATAATGCCACCAAGGTATCCAAGTTACAGCTTCATATTTTTAATTAGTTATAAAGCAAAGTTTGTTCAGAGAAGAGCCTTGAAAATTACTGCAATATATTAAAATTTAGATCTAAAAGGAAATGACTTTGGTTTTGCTAGCCCCACAAGTATATCTCCTTTTGCTCATGAAACAGAAAATATGCTATCAAAAGATTGTCAACTACATTCAAGTATATGAAATATTCCATACACATATCTTTTTATATAACTGTAGTTTTAAATAATTATAAAAATGTAAAGGATGAATAAAACTGTAAGAAAGAGTAAGAAGTAGACCAGGACACTGAGTGTGGCTATGAAACCCACAAGCAAGACTATGCATAGGACGACTTCAAATAGTCTCATCTAGAGAAAGGAGCTGAGCAGACAGTCACTTTATACACTTTCTAGGTTTCGGAGTCCTGGGGATAGATGAAGACAGGGTTTCTTGCTTTCATGAGATTAGAGTAAAACATTTCTTTTTAAAAATTTTACCAACTATAAACTTGGAAATTACTAGCTCTAAGCTTTAACCTATTGCTTTCTTTGTCTTCAAATTCCACCTCAAATAGACTTCTCTCATCCCTCAGGCCAGAATGCTTCTCATTTTCCACTAGGGAACCCAAAACACTGAGTATCTTTATCATGGTTGAAATAGTTCTATGTTGTTTGATCATTACTGGCTACTATTAGACCTTAACACTAAAATATTTTAAACATCTGAATTTAAAATGTATTATGTATACTATAACACTATAAACAAAGAGGTAAAAATAAACAGTAACTCAATTTCAAGGAACTTTAACATTTAAGAAATCTTCATCCTGTTGAAGACAATCAAAATAAAAACTTACCACTATTTTGGCCAAGATGCCATCATCACTTGCATCTAAGGTAACCACAGCTTTGTCAGTCTCTATTTCACATAAGGCATCTCCAGTACTCACAGCTTCACCTACAAAACAAGACTGGGTTTGTTTTGTTTTTTAAAATATGAATATTAGTTATGTGAGATGGTGTGTGTAAAACGTGATAATAAGTACCAAAACACTCAATAGCTATTTCTGGGCTGTGGCATTACAAGTAATTCTCATATTGCGTGTGTGTTTCTGTGGTGTATATGTGTATGCTTTGTTTCATTTTCCAAAAGCTCAATAATGGACCTAAATTATATCTGTTATAATAAAAAAGTGATTATAGAGATTATTAAGCAAACATTAAAAATGAAATCGCATTTTATAGAGAATAGAAAGGGATGCGTATCTTCCTCCAAACAAGTCAATTCCAGACCCCATATTTCTTCCTTTTCAATATATTTTGATTATTATTCCTTAAGAAGACAGTTTTACAATTAATAACACCTCCGGGTTAACACTGTACGCGAGTTCAGAAACCCTGTCTGCACCACAGAGCACAAATGAATAAAAACATATTAAGCATAAAGAGAGAAAATCAAAGACATAGCTAAGGTCAAATAAGAAACACCTCTGTGCAACAGAAACAGTATAGCTATTCAAAAATGCTGAGCAGGACCTGACTTGCTGGTTTCTGGAGCTAAAAGCAGGTTGTGGGGAGGAAGGGTGAAGTACAGTAGTTTCCCTTGGAGCAAAGGGAACTAAAAGTGGCCTGCTGAAGCAGGGGACTCAAATCGATTCTCTGCTTAAAGCTAGGGCTGGCTGCAACCAAAACCTTTGACTAGAACTATGGCTTTATATCAGAAATGAGGGTCTAAGAAGGTAGGGGACAAAAACACTACCTCAATACCAGAACAGAGTCAAGCCACCCTCTGGTTCCATTACTTTATCTGCCAATATCCCAAATATCAATAGCAAAATCCCTGGATTGAGGGGCGGGGAAAGGGAGACTCAGGGGACAGGTGGGAAGACATCGAAACTAAAACAGAAACATTCCACTCAAAAGTAAATTGCAAAACAAAGTTCCAAAACATGAAGAAATTTAATGCTAAGAAAGAAAACCACAAAAATCAGTAATTGGAACAGAAATTCATTTCAGATGCAATCCATTTAGTGCAACCCACCAAAGATTTTAAAATAAGTATCTTAAGTATGTTCAGAAATAGAAATGAAGGTATAAGATCCATCACAAGAACAAGAGATAAAAAAGAAAAATAATGTACAGACATAAAGCACCATCAGGTTGAAAGAAAAAAAACTAATTAGAAATCTTGGAAATGAAAGATACAATTAATGAAATAACAAGAAACAATCAATGGGATATATTCTACAGTCGACATAGTGGAAGAATGATTTAGTAAATTAAAGATAGCTTCAGTGAACTACCCGGAACTTAATATGGGCAGACAAAAGGACAAGTAGAAAAGAGCAGTTAAGGAACATAAATTGAGGCTGCAGTGTTTGTCCAATGGAGTTCCAAGGGAAGAGATGGGAGAGAATAGTGGACAAGCAATACTTGAAGAGATAATTGCTGAGAATTTCCCAGAGTTAAAAAGAGATATATATCCTCAAAATGAAAGAGCACTGAAAGAGTTTAGAGTGTGGTTATCTACAGTGTATTGACTAGAAGGGGGCACAGGGAGCCTTGGAACTTGCTGGAAATATTCTGTATCTTCACTAGGTATTAGTAACCTGGCTATATGTGTATGTAAAAATTAATTGAGCTTACACTTTGTGCAGGTAATACCTTGATAAAAAGAATTAAACAGAAAAAAAGAGTATTACATTGTATAAACATGACTCCACGTCATACACTGTATAGAAATTACATACTTTCAACAATTGAAACACAATCTTAAAAGCTATCAGAGGGAAAAAAATAGATTACCTCAATGGAATGACAGACTGAGAGCACACTTCTCAGCAGCTGCAATAGAGGTCAGAAGACAACGGAGTAGTATCTTCAAAAAGCTGAGGAAAAATAACTGTCTAGAATTTTATATGCAGCCAAACCATCATTCAAGAACGAAGGAAAAGTTCAGACATAAAAGCTAAGAAAATTTACCACTTACTGATGAGCTCTTACAAAATGCAGTTTATCAAAAAGAAAGGTAGACACAGAGGGGACCCATGGGCTACACAAAACAAGTTACCATAGAAACTGATAAAGTGTTAACATTTAATCATTTAAAAGGTAATTTCTGAGGGGTTAAAAATGTTTACAACTCAAACATTAAAAAAAACAATAAGACGGATAAGGATATTTTTAGGTGATAAAACATGCTAAGAACTTGGACACAGATAGGAGGAGAAAATACTGGATAACTCTAGACTGCACTGGCAAAATATAATTAAATATGTATCCTAAAAACTTAATGGTGTATACCAAAAAATATAAAAATGGAAACATAACCTACAACATTCATAAAAGCAGGAAATATAGAAAATAACAAAAACTATTATCCAATTGAAGGCAGATACATGAAAAGAAAAAAGCAAAGGATAAAAACAGAAAACAGAAAAATGGTAGAAGTCCAAACACATCAGTAATTACAATTAACATAAATGGATTAAAACCACCGACTAAAAGAGATATCAAAATGAATAAAAAAATAAAATCTAGTTAAATGTTGCTTATAAGAGACAGACATAAACAAAAACAGAATAAAAAGTAAGATATAGAAAAATGTGAAGCATACAAATACACCCCCTCACATTCACACCAAAAACAGCTGGTACAGCAATATGAATAGGCACACTCAATAAAAGAACATGAAGGAAAATCTAAAGCGCTGACCTAACAAATATGCTCTAAAAGTTCACTGTACGGAAACTCCTTCACTGTATATCAAGATTTTCACACAGATGGTTATACTATATCTCAGTTAAAATAGTTCAGAACCACCAATACAAACTATTTTAATGAAATAAACTTATCTGTTAGATATTTATCAAACACCTGAAAGGTGCTCAGTCTAACCCCAAAGAGATTTTCCTACTCAACCAATATTTATTGAAAATGTATTAGAGCACTGAGGATACAGCAGTGGGAGGAAAAAAGTGGTTAAGATTTCTGACCTCAAGAAGCATCCTCACTATCTTGTGATAAATTAATTGGAAATAACAGTGGAATTAGGTGAAGTCAGGATGGTATGGGAACACTCAGCAGGGGTATCTAATTCAGTTTTTGAAAGGTGAGAGCAGCCTTCCTTAAAAAAAAAAAAAAAAAAAGACATCTAGTCTGAGCCTGAAAAGATGAGGAGGAGACAATCAAGTAAAGGGGCAAGTGATCCAGGCAGAAGGCACAACACACCCAAAGCTCTCAAGGAGAAAGAAAACAGGAAACTTCGGAGGATCTGGCTAATACTACCTGAGAGAAGTGATGAGAGATTAGGCTGGTGAGGTAAGCAGGAATCCCACCCCAAAAGGAAACTTGTCTGTCATACAGAGAAAGCTACGGTGCCAGATTATACAATCTCACATCACTTCTTTATATGACAGATGTCCTAGGGCAGTTAAGACAGATTATATTTCAAAAGGAAAGGAATCACACCCTAATATGTTTCTGCTGTAACCATGGAAAAAACAATTGAACCAGGCAACCTAGCAATTAAATACTTCTTTTAGACACCTAGAAAAGAAATTCTGCCCATAGGAAAACAATAAAATAATGTTTTATCACTTGTGCTTGCCTATTTCAAATTCCAAACACCCTTTGAGAACGATTCACAAATTCGACCTCAGCCATAGATCAACCTAGATGATTTTGTTCCTATTCCTGAATTCCTATAGTAATTGTAATTAATTTGAAATGAATCACAAATTGTAGTATGAAATGTTATGTTAACTTCTATTAATTACTTTTTTAAAAATTGGTTTTCTTCTATTTACCAAACTATGAGCTTCTTCATAATAGGAACAGGACACAGTTTAAGTGTTTTACATTCTACCTCATTCCCTGGGACTCCAGCTATTGCCTCATACATAATGAGTTTGAGATTAAAACACTTCAGAAAAAAATTGCAATAATATCACAAGTCCTCATTTCCTCATAAGGTATACATCAAACTGTCTTTTATGTTTCTTTCAGTTCTAACATTTGATTTGTAGCATGTTTCTGACATTTAAAAACTTAGGTATCCTGTTTCCTTTTTATTTTGTTTTAATTAAAGGTACACCTATTCACAAAACATATATATATATATATTAGCTATATGAGAATCCTGAGAGAGAGATAAAATGTAAAGAAACATAGAGAAAAGCGTCTATTGTGTGGTGAACCTTCCCCAGGAACCACAGCAAGGTTTAAAACATTGTATTATTATGTAAGGCACATTACCCCTCATATCACAAAACTAGGGCTCTATCTGTCAATAATCAAACATAATGTGAATGCCAAAGAAAAATTTTGAGACAAATAACGAGCCATGAAGATTCCAAATATACTCAAGTTTCAGCCCTGGTCAACAATTTAGTGCTGTAACTTGGAAAACCTGCAAGGCACAGTAGTTACAAGGAGCTCTTCCAACTCAGACACAGGTTTATTCCAAGCTCTGACACTTACTGGTAATCCTGACCAAGTTACTTAATCTCTCTGACTCTAAGGAAAGCTTTGAATGTGCAGCTATTATAAAAAAAATCATGGAACTGCAAATGTTAACTTTTCACAAACCTCTTCAAATAACACTTCACAACATCTTTAGATTAAAAAGTTATGTATGTTGTTAATAACCATTAAGAACCAAGACTCATTCTAGCTCCCTACTCCATACGCCATCATTTCAGACAGATCATTCAACATACATTAGTATATAAGGCATTTATAAGTAAGCACTGGGTATAAACAAAACAATAAGATAGGGTTCTGTTCACAACAAGTTCAGAGTCTAGAGGAGAAGACTTAGAAGCTAGCACAGAGCATCATGGCTGGTGTGAGGTGACAGACGGCTCCTCAGCTGCCACGTTGAGGGCTGACTGGTTGTAGAAGGAGATGGCAGCCTTGCCGTGTTCCTGCGTGTCCCTGTGCCATCTCCTCGTGGTGCGTGTCAGCAGCCGAGGTGGAGCGGGCCCGGAGCGAGAGTGCGGGCCCCAGGAGGGGCCAGAGCAGAGGCCCGCCCGGGGGCCGCTCCCCAGCACCGAAGCCAGCATCATCGTCCTGTGCCTTTGTCCAGGTGGGCAGCTGCCAGAGCTGAGGGCTGGAGCACACAGAGGCTTCCCTTTCTCTTGTAAATTCTGGGCAAGAAGTGTAGCCTTGATCAAACACAGTTAATGGTGATGTTCATCAACTAAACACATCCTATGACTTTCACAAAATAATCTCGTTCTGCCGAAAGTTAAGAATAAAAGTCTTTATTTAAAAGGTGTGTGTGGTGGTAATGGTGGGAGGCCAAGTCACAGCTACATGAACATCAAAGAAAGAAACCTCTTCTCAGTGCTAAGGTAAACCATAATGACACCTATGATTAGAGACAAAGATAATTCAATCGTATATCAACAAATATTTACTGGCTGCCCCTATGTGCATGACACTGTGCAAGACCCTATGGCAAAAATAATGATAAAATAAGACAGAGTCTGACTGAGGAAGAGTACAAACAAGCAGGCAATGCCAATCTCATCCAGTCAGTGCCTACGGCAGCGCGGGAGGATAGAGAAGGGGGCCCTAGTCAGTGTTTGCCAACTCTTCATCACACACGAAAAGATATTACTTGCATGGCCCAAGACCCCAGGCAACCCGGCTCCTAGGGCATCCTGCTCTGAGGACTCAAGGCAGGAGTAGTTGTTTGAGAAGGAAACTGCTAGGCAAAGTTAACCTCCCTTACATCCTTCTGGCTCTTAAATTTCACTGCATTACCCATTTCAAGTGCCCAACACACATGTGGCTCATGGTTACTAAACTGGACAGTGCAGACATGGAACATTTCCATCACTACAGGAAGCTCTATTGAATAATACTGTAATCTCACCAATTCCACTCACCAATTCTATAATTATGACATAATAGAAATATTAACAATAAACGTAAAAAAGCATAATGACGGAATGCTATTCAGCACTAAAGGAATGAACTGTTGATACATGCTACAACATGGATGAACTGAAAAATCATGCTAAATCAAAGAAGCCAGTCACAAAAGACTTCATAATACATGATTCTATTTACATTAAATGCCCAGAAAGGGCAAATTTTTAGAGATAGAATGCAGATCAAGATAGGGATAAGAGAAAGAAGTGACTGCAATCAAGCACTAGGGAGTTTTGGGGGTGATATAAACGTTCTAAAGTTGTATTTTGGTGATGGCTGAAGAACTCTATATATTCACTAAAAAATCACTGAATTGAGCACTTAAAATAGGTGACTGTTAATAGTGTGTAAATTATACCTCAAAAGCTGTTAAAATAGTAGTGTACTGAAAAAACACTGAAGTTATTTGTGAAATGCACACTTCAGAAGTTTTCCATTTTAGCATCCAAACATGTATACAAATCCCCAGAAATAACAGAAACCAAAGCCTCATCTACAATAGAAGCCAGAGACCCATTTAACTCTCTAGTAGCACCTGGTGATAACAATTCAAATAGTGAACAACACCTTTAAGACAGTTTTACTTCTGAATTTTACACACTGTATTAATTATACAATCTAAGATTTACACAAAAATTGTTTTAAATATTCAAGATTCCCAGTCACATGAAAAAAGGAAAGCCCACATAAAATGACAGTCTCTGAAGGATAACAAACACCAAGGGCAGCAGCAGTAACATGGCTAATGAAGCAAGTTCTACGCCTGTTCCAGACAATGTGTGGCCAAGTACCTCATGTAACTATCTCAGTCTAATTTTGTTCCAGTGTTTCAGGATAAGCTCTTAAATATCTCAAGGAAGAAAACAATGTTTTTCATACCCTCAAATATTCTCTCACAAAAGGGTGGAACAAGAATATTTTCTTCCTTTTTGTTATTTTAACAGATATGACCTTACAACTGATGAAAAAACAATCTATATACACTTTAATTAAACTAAAAATAATCTGACACAAACTTCCCCCACCAAATAACAAGCTTGTAATAAAAATGTGGAATGTGGCTCAATTCACCTTTCAGGTTTTGAAACTGTACATGTTACCTGGCACTTTTGAACTGTTTTCTCTACTAAGTTAATAATTCATATTCTTTACTTAATCCTCTCAGACTGAAATTAAGTATTCTAATATTCATTACAAAACTACTTTTCTAACATTCATTAGATCAACGAAGATGGGAATAATTTACATGCTATATTATTGCATGTTTCCATGTGATGAGACAGGTTATCAAGAGGACGTGACCACTTAGCTGGGCAAGAGTAACTGGAGGTCCCTCACCCCCTCCCCATCCGTGAAATGTGTGCTCCGCTTGCCTTCCCAGTGCTGGAAGCTGCCCAAGGACATAGCCTTGAGATAGTACTGTGGTGCTGAGACCACCTGGACAGTATACGTGATCAAGCCCAGTTAAGGCCTCCTCCCATGAAAGTCCCTTTGCTTAATTAAACCTGCCACCTACCAACCTGGAGCCTCTTTCTTCCATCGCTCCCTACCCTCCATGTATGAGGCCGATTTCAGATTACACCCAGGAAGCTCCTGAGGAGGTTGTGATACAACGCTATGACTTCAAAAAAGAAAAGGAAACTGAGTTATCACAGAATTCTAAAGTCAAGGATATATCTTAGAAATCATCTAATTCAACTCACTCCCAGATATTTCATGACAGAGTGGGAACCCCAAAGGACAAACCTAGACTAGAGTTCTTTTCACTGCACCCTTATTGCCTTGGCTTAAAACAGACACACACACACACACACACACACACACACACACACATACATTAGTAACAGTTGTGAATTACAGAGTCTCAGATTTTCAAGAAACCGTAAAGGTTTGTAAGACCGAACTGCCATCCACTAAAGGTTATCAGATCATTAGCATTAGCTTAAAAATAAACTAGATTTAAAATTAGATACAACACTACTCATTTTCATGAAAAAAATTCAATCCCCTTGATGTTTGAAGGTCTAAACTCAGTTTTAAATAACAGTGACCATACAATAAAGATCTCAAGATAAAAATTTTTAAAAACATAGCTAATAAGAAAAAAAGGTATATAAAAAGCTTTCTTAGGGGGCTTCCCTGGTGGCGCAGTGGTTGAGAGTCCGCCTGCCGATGCAGGGGACATGGGTTCGTGCCCCAGTCTGGGAAGATCCCACATACCGCGGCGCGGCTGGGCCCGTGAGCCGTGGCCGCTGAGCCTGTGCGTCTGGAGCCTGTGCTCCGCAACGGGAGAGGCCACACAGTGAGAGGCCCACATACCTCAAAAAAAAAAAGGAAAAAAAATTTTCTTGTAGAATATAAAGGTTTTTAATACATAACGACTGAACCAAGTTATGTACCAAGCACCAAACATACTTAGACAAATATAGTCATACCCATGTGTAACAATACATAAATGTTAAACAACTAAATTACGAGGGACTTCCCTGGTGGTCCAGTAGTTAAGACTCCCAATGCAGGGGGCCCAGGTTCGATCCCTGGTCAGGGAACTACATCCTGCAACTAAGAGCCTGCATGCTGCAACTAAAAGATTCCCACATGCCGCGACTAAAGATCCCACACGCCACTACAAAGATGCCGTGTGGTGCACTAAGACCTAGCGCAGCCAAATAAATAAATAAATAAATAAATATTTTTTAAAAAGTCTTAAAAAAAGAACTAAATTATGCTCAAAAAAATCACAAAGGTGATGAACTAAAAACGAAGCCAGTGAATTACAGAGAACCAACGATTTAGATTGCTCTCAATTACTTATGTGTACTGGTAAACAACATTTCTCCTGAGTTGGCAGAACACAGAATTTTAAAAGCAACCTTCAAGGAAACAGGCTCCAGGGGCTTAAAGTACACCCTGGCTTGTCCTGCATGAAAATAGCACAAGTAATCAAAAGGCAAAAGAACAGAATGATGAAACCATTTGTCTCCTGGCTCTGCATTATACTCACCATATTCTAATGGGTGTGAATAACTTATCAGACTGCCAGCGAGCTAGAAGTCTGAGAGATAAATGTGGTCCAAAGAATCCTCCTATCTACTTGCCTATCAAGGTCTCAAAGTGTGAAGAAATTTAATCATTTTATAATAATCCTAAAAGGCTGGTCTGTGTCTGAATCATTCTTTAACGACACCAACACTGTCATACTGGATATGGAAATAGCCAAAGCTCTGTAATTCATCAGGAAAAAAACTTAAAAATAGATTCCAGCTGACTGCATTATTTATAAAGGTGAAACTTTCTTAGATACTGATAATTATTTTAGAAGATGGCAGCAGCCATGCAGAGCCGATTGCTCAAAATGCTTCCTAATGAAGCACTGTCTCTTTCATTTATATGACATATGTCTTTCTCAAATTCTAGAAAACTGCCATTTTTTTGTTGAATATAACCTCTTCCTCATTCTCTCTTTTTTCTCCTTCTGGAATTCTTCCTATTGGGTTAGTAGAGGATTCTCATTTTATTCTTCGTGTCTTAGCTTCTCTTTTATATTCTCTACTGCTTTATCTATTGCTACTGCATGCAGGCTAACAGGTTGGACTTCACGAATCCTTTGGTAAGACACGTCTAATCACACCTTAACCCAAACTTGAGTTTTTCATTTTCTAATTTTAGAGACAACATTTTTCATTCCTAGAAGTTCTATTTGTTCTTTTCAAACCTGTCTGGACTTTTTGGATAGTGTTTGTCTTTTTTCATATTTTCAATTCCTTCTCTTACACGTTTTGTCGTTTCAAACATACGTTTTTATGTATCTAGTAATTCCAATTAGCTGAAGTTCCTGGAGGTCTAATCCTGTTGCTTGTTATGCCTAATAACGTTTGCCCCTAAAGGGCAGCTTCCATGTCAATTATTAAATTTGGAACTGTGAATCTGTGGTTAAGTGGGACTTTATCTGGGAATCTTGTGTGAGTTGGATTAGAGACTATGTTCTTCCAGAATAATGGCTTCTGCCAAGTAACCAAGGGAGATTATCAGCCCAGGACCACTTTACCTCTACGTATGGGTTCACAGAAAATGCAAATACCACAAATCTGAACCCCAAAGCCTCATGAAGAAATGCCGATGAGAGAACATTTTCAACAAGGTAAGCATTTTTATTCCAAGACAAATAAATATATTTGTCTGTTAGCCATTTTATGGCATTAAATTCCATCTATAGGGTGGTGACTCTAAAATGTCTATCAAGTCAGACTTCACTCCTAAACTTTAACTCCTATAACCAACTGTCTATTGAACACATTCCCTTGAATATCTAATAAGGAACTCAAACTTTACCACATCCAAACCTGAACCTAATTATTTTTTCTCCAGCTTTTTTTTTTATATATACAGCAAGTTCTTATTAGTCATCCATTTTATACACATCAGTGTATACATGTCAATCCTAATTGCCCAATTCATGCCACCCCCCCCCCCCCCCCGCCGCTTTCCCCTCTTGGTGTCCATCGGTGCAAATCGGTTCATCTGTACCATTTTCCTAGGTTTCACATATATGCATTAATATGCAATATTTGTTTTTCTCTTTCTGACTCACTTCACTCTGTATGACAGTCTCTAGATTCATCCATGTCTCTACAAATGACCCAATTTCGTTCCTTTTTATGGATGAGTAATATTCCATTGCACATATGTACCACATCTTCTTTATCCATTCATCTGTCGATGGGCATTTAGGTTGCTTCCATGACCTGGCTATTGTAAATAGTGCTGCAATGAACATTGGGGTGCATGTGTCTTTCTGAATTATGGTTTTCTCTGGGTATATGCCCAGTAGTGGGATTGCTGGGTCATATGGTAATTCGATTTTTAGTTCTTTAAGGAACCTCCATACTGTTCTCCATAGTGGCTGTATGAATTTACATTCTCACCAACAGTGCAAGGGGGTTCCCTTTTCTCCACACCCTCTCCAGCATTTGCAGATTTTCTGATGATGGCCATTCTAACTGGTGTGAGGTGATACCTCATTGTAGTTTTTTTTTTTTTTTTTTTTTTTTTTTTTTTGGT
>NW_021703784.1:83812780-83931758 GCF_005190385.1 Monodon monoceros | reverse complement strand
TTTTTTTTTTTTTTTTTTTTTTTTTTTTTTTGCGGTAAGCGGACCTCTCACTGTCGTGGCCTCTCCCGCCGCGGAGCACAGGCTCCGGACACACAGGCCCAGCGGCCATGGCCCACGGGCCAAGCCGCTCCGCGGCATGCGGGATCCTCCCGAACCGGGGCACGAACCCGTGTCCCCTGCATCTGCAGGCGGACTCTCAACCACTGCGCCACCAGGGAAGCCCCCTCATTGTACTTTTGATTTGCATTTCTCTAATAATTAGTGATGTTGAGCAGCATTTAATGTACTTCTTGACTATCTGTATGTCCTCTTTGGAGAAATGTCTATTTAGGTCTTCTGCCCATTTTTTGATTGGGTTGTTTGTTTTCTGAATATTAAGCCACATGAGCTGTTTATATATTTTGGAGATTAACCCTTTGTCCGTTGATTCATTTGCAAATATTTTTTCCCATTCTGAGGGGTGTCTTTTCGTCTTGTTTGTAGTTTCCTTTGCTTTGCAAAAGCTTTTAAGTTTCATTACGTCCCATTTGTTTATTTTTGTTTTTATTTCCATTACTCTAGGAGGTGGATCAAAAGATCTTGCTGTGATTTATGTCAAAGAGTGTTCTTCCTACGTTTTCCTCTAAGAGCTTTAGAGTGTCCGGTCTTACGTTTAGGTCTCTAATCAATTTTGAGTTTATTTTTGTGTATGGTGTTAGGGAGTGTTCTCATTTCATTCTTTTACATGTAGCTGTCCAGTTTTCCCAGCAACACTTACTGTCTTTTCTCCATTGTATATCCTTGCGTTCTTTGTCATAGATTGAATGACCATAGGTGCATGGGTTTATCCCTGGGCTTTCTATCCTGTTCCATTGATTTATATTTCTGTTTTTGTGCCACTACCATATTGTCTTGATTACCGTAGCTTTGTAGTGTAGTCTGAAGTCAGGGAGTCTGATTCCTCCAGCTCTGTTTTTTTCCCTCAAGACTGCTTTGGATACTCGGGGTCTTTTGTGTCTCCATACAAATTTTAAGATTTTTTGTTCTAGTTCTGTAAAAAATGCCATTGGTAATTTGATAGGGATTGCATTGAATCTGTAGATTCCTTTGGGTAGTATAGTCATTTTCACAATATTGATTCTTCCAATCCAAGAACATGGTATATCTCTCTATCTGTTGATACCATCTTTAATTTCTTTCAACAGTGTCTTATAGTTTTCTGAATACAGGTCTTTTGTCTCCTCAGGTAGGTTTATTCCTAGGTATTTTATTCTTTTTGTTGCAATGGTAAATGGGAGTGTTTCCTTAATTTCCCTTTCAGATTTTTCATTATTAGTGTATAGGAATGCAAGAGAGTTCTGTGCATCAATTTTGTATCCTGCAACTTTACCAAATTCATTGATTAGCTCTAGTAGTTTTCTGGTGGCATCTTTAGGATTCTCTATATATAGTATCATGTCATCTGCAAACAGTGACAGTTTTACTTCTTCTTTTCCAATTTGTATTCCTTTTATTTATTTTCCTTCTCTGATTGCCACGGCTAGGACTTCCAAAACTATGTTGAATAACAGTGGCGAGAGTGGACGTCCTTGTCTCGTTCCTGATCTTAGAGGAAATGCTTTCAGCTTTTCACCATTGAGAATGATGGTTGCTGTGGGTTTTTCGTATATGGCCTTTAGTATGTTGAGGTAGGTTCCCTCTATGCCCACTTTCTGGAGAGTCTTTTTTTTTTTTCATAAATGGGTGTTAAATTTTGTCAAAACGTTTTTCTGCATCTATTGAGATGATCATATGGTTTTCATTCTTCAATTTGTTAATATGGTGTATCACATTGATTGATTTGCATATATTGAAGAATGTTTGCATCCCTGAGATAAATCCCAATTGATCATGGTGTATGATCCTTTTAATGTGTTGTTGGATTCTGTTTGCTAGTATCTTGTTGAGGATTCTTGCATCTACATTCATCAGTGATATTGGCAAGTAATTTTCTTTTTTGTAGTATCTTTGGTTTTGGTATCAGGTGATGGTGGCCTCATAGAATGAGTTTGGGTGTGTTCCTTCCTCTGCAATTTTTTGGAAGAGTTTGAGAAGGATGGGTGTTAGGTCTTCTCTAAATGTTTGATAGAATTCATCTGTGAAGCCATCTGGTCCTGGACGTTTGTTTGTTGGAAGATTTTTAGTCACAGCTTCAATTTCATTACTTGTGATTAGTCTGTTCATATTTTCTGTTTCTTCCTGGTTCAGTCTTAGAAGGTTATACCTTTCTAAGAATTTGTCCATTTCTTCCAGGTTGTCCATTTTATTGGCATAGTTGCTTGTAGTAGTCTCTTAAGATGCTTTGTATTTCTGCGGTGTCTGTTGTAACTTCTCCTTTTTCATTTCTAGTTTTAGTGATTTGAGTCCTCTCCCTCTTTTCTTGATGAGTCTGGCTAATAGTTTATCAATTTTGTTTATCTTCTCAAAGAACCTGCTTTTAGTTTAACTGATCTTTGCTACTGTTTTCTTTGTTTCTATTTCATTTATTTCTGCTCTGATCTTTATGATTTCTTTCCTTCTGCTAATTTTGGGTTTTGTTTGTTCTTCTTTCTCTAGTTCCTTTAGGTGTTAGGTTAGATTGTTTGAGATTTTTCTTGTTTCTTGAGGTAGGCTTGTACAGCTATAAACTTCCCTCTTAGAACTTCTTTTGCTGCATCCCACAGGTTTTGTGTCATCATGTTTTCATTATCATTTGTCTCTAGGTATTTATTTCCTCTTTGATTTCTTCAGTGATCTCTTAGTTATTTAGTAACATATTGTTTAGCCTCCACGTGTTTGTGTTTTTTACATTTTTTACCTCGTAACTGATTTCTAATCTCATATCATTGCGGTCAGAAAAGATGTTTGATACGATTTCAATTTTCTTAAATTTACTGAGGTTTGATTTGTGACCCAGGAGGTGATCTATCCTGGAGAATGTTCTGTGAGCACTTGAGAAGAAAGTGTAATTTGCTGTTCTTGGATGGAATGTCCTATAAATATCAATTAAATCTATCTGGTCTATTGTGTCATTTAAAGCTTGTGTTTCTTATTTTCTGTTTGGATGATTTGTCCAATGATGTAAGTGAGGTGTTAAAGTCGTTTTCCTCTTTTATAGATCTTAGCAGTTGCCTTATGTATTGAGGTGCTCCTATGTTGGGTGCATATATATTTATAATTGTTATATCTTCTTCTTGGATTGATCCCTTGATCATTATGTAGTGTCCTTCCTTGTCTCTTATAACATTCTTTATTTTAAAGTTTATTTTATCTGATATAAGTTTTGCTACTCCAGTTTTCTTTTGATTTCCATTTGCATGGAATATCTTTTTCCATCCCCTCACTTCCAGTCTGAATGTGTCCCTAGGTCTGAAGTGGGTCTCTTGTAGACAGCATAAATATGGGTCTTGTTTTTGTATCCATTCAGCGAACCTCTGTCTTTTGGTTGGAGCATTTAATCCGTTCATGTTTAAGGTAATTATCGATATGTATGTTCCTATGACAATTTTCTTAATTGTTTTGGGTTTATTTTGTAGGTCCTTTTCTTCTCTTGTGTTTCCCACTTAGAGAAATTCCTTTAGCATTTGTTGTAGAGCTGGTTTGGTGATGCTGAATTCTCTTAGCTTTTTTTTGTCTGTAAAGCTTTTGATTTCTCCATCGAATATGAATGAGATCCTTGCCAGGTAGAGTAATCTTGGTTGTAGGTTCTTCCCTTTCATCACTTTAAGTATATCATGCCACTCCCTTCTGGCTTGTAGAGTTTCTGCTGAGAAATCAGCTGTTAACCATATGGGAGTTCCCTTGTATTTGTTGTTTTTCCCTTGCTGCTTTCAATAATTTTTCTTTGTCTTTAATTTTTGCCAATTTGATTACTATGTGTCTCAGTGTGTTTCTCCTTGGGTTTATCCTGTATGGGACTCTCTGTGCTTCCTGGACTTGGGTGGCTATTTCCTTTCCCATGTTAGGGAAGTTTTTGACTATAATCTCTTGAAATATTTTCTTGGGTCCTTTCTCTCTCTCTTCTCCTTCTGGGACCCCTATAATGCGAATGTTGTTGCATTTAATGTTGTCCCAGAAGTCTTTTAGGCTGTCTTCATTACTTTCCATTCTTTTTTCTTTATTCTGTTCCACAGCAGTGAATTCCACCATTCTGTCTTCCAGGTCATTTATCCGTTCTTCTGCCTCAGTGATTCTGCTATTGATTCCTTCTAGTGTATTTTTCATTTCAGTTATTGTACTGTTCCTCTCTGTTTGTTCTTTATTTCTTCTAGGTCTTTGTTAAACATTTCTTGCATCTTCTCGATCTTTGCCTCCATTCTTTTTCTGAGGTCCTGGATCATCTGCACTATCATTATTCTGAATTCTTTTTCTGGAAGGTTGCCTATCTCCACTTCATTTAGTTGTTTTTCTGCGGTTTTACCTTGTTCCTTCATCTGGTACATAGCCCTCTGCCTTTTCACCTTGTCTCTCTTTCTGTGAATGTGGTTTTTGTTCCACAGGCTGCAGAATTTGAGTTCTTCTTTCTTCTGCTGTCTGCCCTCTGGTGAATGAGGCTAAGAGGCTTTTGCAAGTTTCCTCCTGAACCTAATTTTCAATTTCCCCACTTGCCCACAAAAAAACACCACTGTTTCCCAATCTCAGTTATTCCACCCTTCCAGCTCAGGCCCAGCGGGGCATGTAGTCAACTCCTGCTCACCGTTCTGGATATTGCTGGATTTGGTGATTCCTCTTTCCTGTGTTTAAGCTCAACTTACATTTAAAAAATCTGTCTTATAATTTTCTACCCCGAAGTGAGCAGAACCCTGACCGCATCTGTTTAGATGGTCATACTGACTAGAAGTCCTCAGGACTGGCCTTTCCAATGTGAGCCTGTAAAGGGAACTACTTAAATTGCCTACAGTTAGCTCTTGATACCAGAGCACTCCTAGGGCCTGTTCCATTCAGTGCAAGGCTACTGTCAGGGCTCAAGAAAGCACGTAAAGACCACTTCCTACAAATTAACCATGAGTGTCGTTACCTCTTGGCTTTAGGATAAGGACACTCACAGACTGATAAACTGCAGCTTGATATTCAAGATCCTTCCTATAACCTATCTTATTTCACATCCACCATGCCCTTAATGTAGCCAGAACTACCTACGGTTGCCAAAACACGTCATGACATCTCACTTCCAAGATTTTGACAAATTGTTTACATTACTTATAATGTCCTTCTCTTTTTTTTAAAAAAAAGCCCACGTATTATATAAGGACCAACTCAAATAGTACCTCATCTGTAAAGCCTTCTTGATGCCTGTCACATCTCCTGCTCTTGCCTTACTCTTCCCTCTGCCAATATATTTACTGATCAGCCATTTACAGTGCTGCTGGGTCTGTTCTATTGATTATTAATATGCTAGTCATAACCACAAAAGGAAACATCAAAACTCAGACATGTTCACCACTAAGGAACAGAATTAAGTTGTGCTTCCAATCAGAGGTGGTACATAGCACATCAAGGACCAGTCATGGTCACCTGGATAGCCTCATTGTGCCATACCTCCTATCCTCTATATTGGCCCATTCCACAGTCCCAAACTCCTGCTGTGAGGCCCATTCTGTAATTTCTCTTGTTGAGTTTCCTAGCGCCCCAGCCCTGCCCACCCCACGTGCAAGAACTGAGACCTTCTCTCAAACTCCCAAGCTACTAAATACTTGCAGCCTTTTTCCCAACGCCCAACATTTGTCCTCACTGCCATGAACGGCTCATCTCCTAGAATCACAGCATAACTCTGTTAGACTCTGAACTCTTACTCACTGCCTAAGTTCTCTCTATACAACTTTTTTTAACATCTTTATTGGAGTATAATTGCTTTACAACCTTGTGTTAGTTTCTGCTATATAACAAAGTGAATCAGCTATATGCATACATATATCCCCATATCCCCTCCCTCTTGTGTCTCCCTCCCACTCTCCCTATCCCACCCCTCTAGGTGGTCGCAAAGCACCGAGCTGATCTCCCTGTGCTATGCAGTTGCTGCCCACTAGCTATCTATTTTACATTTGGTAGTGTATATATGTCAATGCTACTCTCTCACTTCGTCCCAGCTTACCCTTCCCCCTCCCCGTGTCCTCAGTTCCATTCTCTATGTCTGCGTCTTTATTCCTGTCCTCCCCCTAGGTTCATCAGAACCACTTTTTTGTTGTTTTTTAGATTCTATATATATGTGTTAGCATATGGTTTTTGTTTTTCTCTTTTTGACTTACTTCACTCTGTATGACAGTCTCTAGGTCCATCCACCTCACTACAAATAACTCAATTTTGTTTCTTTTCATGGCTGAGTAATATTCCATTGTATATATGCGCCACAACTTCTTTATCCATTCATCTGCCAATGGACACTTAAGTTGCTTCTATGTCCTGGCTATTGTAAATAGTGCTGCAATGAACATTGTGGTGTGCATGTCTCTTTTTTTTTTTTTAAGAAGATGTTGGGGGTAGAAGTTTACTAATTAATTTATTTATTTTTGCTGCGTTGGGTCTTAGTTTCTGTGCGAGGGCTTCCTCCAGTTGCGGCAAGCGGGGGCCACTCTTCATCGCGGTGCGCGAGCCTCTCACTGTTGTGGCCTCTCTCGTTGCGGAGCACAGGCTCCAGACGCACAGGCTCAGCAGCTGTGGCTCACGGGCCCAGCCCCCCAGACCAGGGCTCGAACCCATGTCCCCCGCACTAGCAGGCAGACTCTCAACCACTGCGCCACCAGGGAAGCCCCATGTCTCTTTTTGAACTATAGTTTTCTCAGGGTATATGCCCAGCAGTGGGGTTATTGGGTCATACGGTAGTTCTATTTTAAGTTTTTTAAGGAACCTCCATATTGTTCTCCATAGTGGCTGTATCAATTTACATTCCCACCAACAGTGCAAGAGGGTTCCCTTTTCTCCACACCCTCTCCAGCATTTATTGTTTGTAGATTTTTTGATGATGGCCATTCTGACCGGTGTGAGATGATACCTCACTGTAGTTTTGATTTGCATTTCTCTAATGATTAGTGATGTTGAACATCCTTTCATGTGTTTGTTGGCAATCTGTATCTTCTTTGGAGAGATGTCTATTTAGGTCTTCTGCCCATTTGGGGATTGGGTTGTTTGTTTTTTTGATATTGAGCCGTATGAGCTGCTTGTGTATTTTGGAGATTAATCCTTTGTCAGTTGCTTCGTTTGCAAATATTTTCTCCCATTCTGAGGGTTGTCTTTTCATCTTGTTTACGGTTTCCTTTACTGTGCAAAAGCTTTTAACCTATACAATTTTATGAGCGCTAGCCTGGACCACTCAATACCAACATTTGCCTGGATGACCTCCCATGCCCACTGAATCACATATAGAGACCCCAGAAGTCCTTGCCAGGGCTGGTCTCTGGAATCAGTCAAATCCTCCCAGACCATTTCTCACGTTGAAGCATAATAATGGCTATGGGGAACTCACCTGGTCAATTTCTCTGTGCATCTGTCCAACGAGCCCTAATAAGGGACTGGAGATTCATCTCCCCAAAAGTTTAACATGTTGCAGAATAAGTAAAGCATAGAGAGATGGCTAAAAGAATCCATCCCACAGTCAGTACCTGGTTACTCTACAGACACATATGGCAATGACCAGAGGAAGGAAAAAGGAAAAGAAAGCAGCTGCCAGAAAAATAAAAAGTCTCCTTCTCCAGCTTCCTTCACAGTAATTTTTCCTCTGTCCTCCTTCTGTACCATGAGCGCTGTAGCATCCTTATCTCTTTGGCCTTCATATGCTTAGTCTTATTTTTTAAGCACCGTACTAAGTATTAAAATCTGGCAAAATAATTATTTACAATAGCCAAGGTATGGAAACAACCTACGTGCCCATCAATGGATAAATGGATAAAGATGTGAGATATAGGGCTTCCCTGGTGGCGCAGTGGTTGAGAGTCTGCCTGCCAATGCAGGGGACATGGTTTCGTGCCCTGGTCCGGGAAGATCCCACATGCCACGGAACGGCTAGGCCCGTGAGCCATGGCTGCTGAGCCTGTGCGTCCGGAGCCTGTGCTCCGCAACGGGAGAGGCCACAACAGTGAGAGGCCCGCGCACCGCCAAAAAAAAAAAAAAAAAAAAAGATGTGAGATATATGCATATATATATAATGGAATACTACTCAGCCATAAAAAAGATGAAAATTTCGCTATTTGCAACAACATGGATGGACCTTGAGGGTATTATGCTAGATGAAATAAGTCAAAGAAAGACAAATACTGTAGAATTTCACGATATGTAGAATATACAAAACAAAAGAAATGAACAAAGCAAACCAAACAGGAACAAACACGTAGCTACAGAGAACACGGTAGTGGTTACCAGAGCGGAAGGGCCAGTGGAAGGAGGGGAGGCCAAAATGGGCAAAGAAGATCAACTGTATGGTGACAGACGGAAACTAAGTTTTTGGTGGTGAGCATGCTGTAGCATATACAGAAGTAGAAATATAACGTTGTACACGTGAAACAGACAATGGTATAAACCAATGTTACCTCAGTAAAAAAATAAATTTAAAAAAATCTGGCAAAATGGTTGCTATAAACAATAGATTAATATAGCTTTGTAGGTAGTATTGTAGCAAGTATTTTCTTAGTAACAGCAAGATTCAAATTCACTTGGAGCTTATAAAAAGCTGAGGAAAGAGTAGTTTCTTACTCCAAGTTATATCCCAAAGACTACTGACTGGACAACTTTAGAAAATATATATTAGTACAGAAAGTTCAAACACATACAGAAGTTATAAGGAAAGTTAATGAACCAACTTTTACAACTATTACAACTGTCAACTGACTCATGAATACTTATACTCTTATCCTCCCACCAGAGGTATTGTGAAGTTAAGGCCAGACGTACTATCATTTCATACACAAATATTTCAACTCATATCTCTTATAGATAAGATTTTAAAAATTATTAGCATAGTATCATTAAACCTCTAAAATGATTAATTCCTTAATCTAATTAAACATATAATTTTCAAATTCCCCAAATGTTTTATTTGCTTGAATCATCAACAAAATAAGTTCCCTACATTGGAACCGGTCTCTTAAATCTCCTTGAAGCTATAGGTTCCTCTACCTCCTTCCTTTCCCCATCTTCCCATCCCTTGACATTTATTTGTTGACGAAATTGGCCTGTAGAAATCCCCACAGTCTGGGTTATGCTGATATACTCCTCATGGTGTCATTAGGGTGCCTTTTTCCCCTATATTTCCTGGAAATTGGTAGCAAGAACTACAGGCTTGATCAATTCAGCTCAATTTTCTGGCAAGACAACCTTATAGCTGGTGGTACTATCTGGTTTTCTCTCTTTCTGTGATATTAGCAACCACTGATGGTCACTGGCTATATCCCTTAATTCATTAGAGACTGCAAAATTGTGATACAGTGACATTCTATCATTCCTCCATCTTTTAAGAGTTGGGATATGCCAATAATTAGAAACTTATCATCACCAACTACTTGGTTACTCTAAGCTACAGTTCATATAGGAAAGGCAGGGAAAAATACTTGAGTCTTTCCACTTATTACCAGTTTTCAAAATGAGTTAATTTACTAGCATCCCCCAAAGCAGACCAACTATTAGTATTTTTCTTTAGTATTATTGTGAGCTTCAAATTTAAATATATTTAATGTGTTTCAATACATTGTAGATATTATTCTTACTGATCCTCAAATTGTCCCATTTTTGGCTCCTGAGTCCTTTAAGACGCCCTCAGGAGTTTTTGATAACTGTTTTCCTTTCTAAATTGACAAAATGTTCCAAGCTCATCTTGTACATTTCCTGCCCCAGACCTGGAAGTAGCTATTTTCCAAGGAGCTTTGGTTTACTTTAGTAGGAAATGACATTAGATACTATAGTCTCATTGTTAGGGGTGCTCATTGCTAGTGGGTTTGTCATTTTTCCAGGCCCTGCCATGAAAAAGAGCTAGAAAATTTACCATCACAGGATCTTTCCTTAACCTTAGCTATCTTTCATCTGTTTTTCCTTTAAACCACACTCAAATGCTGGATTCCCAATAATATCATCTTAATCACTCATTTGCTTTATCCCATAATTTTAAAAAACTTTAGAATAACAATACCAACATAACCACTATAATACTATTACTCTAAACAGTTTAAGATATTTTTAGAGATGTCATTGTCCTTTAATTACAATCTAGTAGCAACAGATAGTCAAGTTTGTTGACATCTGAAATAGCCCCTCCCTGCATGGTTGTTATATCAGCAACTCAATATATAATTAGGTTCTCCTATTTCAATTGGTTTCCATTTTTAGGGATCTTTTAAAATTAAATTCTGTGTTAAAATTATGCAAAATATGTATATGGTTCCAAGTTAAGGAGACAAAACAAGATGTATTCAGAGAAGTCTAGCTTCTGCTCCTCTCTCCACCCACCACACTGTTTCCTCCATCACACTACAAATAACCATTTTTCTGTTGTTAAGTTTTTGTTTTATCCTTTTTTAAAAAAAATTTCCAAATATTAGTATTCTCATCCCTTTCTTCAATGAATGATACACACTATATCTATTAGTCACCACCCTGCTTTTTTCCCCTGAAAGTCACTCTACAATAGTATAAAGAGACACTCTTCATTCCTTTCTATAGTTGTGGATATAGTATATGTTATTCATCAAATTGTGTACTGACCAACAGATGGATTGTTTCTAACTTTTGCTATTACAAACACTGCTGCAATAAATAGCCTCATATGTGCAACTTTTCTTATTTTTGCCTTGAGATAGGATCCCTAGAAATAGAACTGCCTGGTGAAAGGGTAAATATAAATGTAAGTTTTCTAGGTATTGACAAGTTCTCTCCCCTAGGTCTTATACCGTTTTGCATTTCCTACAGCAATGTTTGAGAGTGCCTGCTTCCCCCCATTCCCTCCACAGTCTCGTCAACAGAATAACTTGTCAAACTTT
This sequence comes from Monodon monoceros, assembly GCF_005190385.1. Taxonomy (NCBI): domain Eukaryota; kingdom Metazoa; phylum Chordata; class Mammalia; order Artiodactyla; family Monodontidae; genus Monodon; species Monodon monoceros. The sequence goes on along the minus strand of NW_021703784.1, from coordinate 83,920,803 downwards.
TTAATTTCTGTCAATATGATTGGTAAGAAATGATGTATCAGTGTAGTATTAATCTGCATACTTATTAGTACAAATATTAAATAGCTTTTCATATGTTAGAGGCAATTTGCCGTTCTTTTTCTGCAAACCATCTGTTCTTATATCTTGCCCATTTTCTTGCTGAGTTGATAGTTTTCTTATTCTCTATTTTTTAGAAATACTAACCCTTTGTGATTAAAAACTGCAAATACCCTTCTCCAATTTGTCATCTTTTTTACTTTATTTATTATGTTTTCAGCTATAATAAAGTTATTATTTTTACCATAAAATTTATCTATATTTCCCTTATTGCATCTGGATTTTGAGTTGTTGTTAGGGTGTTTATCCACTTCCAGGTTCAGAGGAATTCACCAGCCTTTTTCCTAGTACTTGTCTGGTTTCATTTTTGTATATTAAGTGACTGATTCACTTGTAATTTATCATTGGGATAGTACAAAGACTAAATCTAATATCGTCTTCCTTCATTATTTAAACACTAAATATTCATGTCTATTTCCTCATTTTCCATTCAGTTCTGTTAGTCTGTCTTTTTAAGCACCAATACCACAGTTTTTATTATAAAGGCTTAATAACATGTTTCAATATCTAGTAGGTCTACAGCTCTCCTCTGCTGCTCTTCTTTAATGAGAGTTTTTCTTATTATTCTTACTTATCTATTCTTTCCAATGAAATTTATAATCAGCTTGCCTAGCTACAGGAAGCACACACAAAGAATCATTATAAAGTCACAAATTAACTTTAGGGGATTGACAAATTTATGATGTTGAAACTAAAAGCTAAGAATAAGAACTAAAACTTGGAAAAAAGCATTAAAATAGTTTACCATTCTCTGCTTGTGAAAAGATACAGGCTGAACCCAGAAAACCTTTGCTACATTACCATGAGAAATTTTTATTTAAACAATTAAGATTAATAAGCAAAGGAACCAATCATTTCATGTATATCATGTATTGTGTAAACCACCTGATTAGGAAAACACCAAAATGATCAAATAACACAGGTATTAGAAATGCACTGCTCACCTTCCTTTTTCAGCCATTTCACAATGTTCCCTTCTTCCATTGTAGGAGACAGTGATGGCATTAGTATCGTAATAGGATCAGCTGAAATTGAAAAAAGGAAAGATTAAACACAAAAAATAATGCACCTCATGAGGCAGCAACAACAAGTTCAAGTAAATTAATATCTAATTCAATTTGAGAAAAAAAATATTCCACAGTCTGAAAGACACAAAACTGGTCAAACTAAGTGTTCAGTAATCTTTTCTGGGTTTTCAACTCCTTTTTCATAGTTCCCCAAGCCCTCTATGCATATTTTCAAGCCAGGTGCTTACAAGATTAAAAAAAAGAAAAGAAAAGCTGATTTATGTTTCATCTTCTTCTCCTTCCCCTTTTGTTGCTGCAAAAAAATATTTACAAGTAGAATGACCAAAGGAAAAGACAAAAAAAAAAAAACAAAAAACTAAAGTTCTGATAACCTACAACAGAAGAATTATTAGACTTACAACAGAATAATCAAGATTAAACTTTAGAAACTGGTTATGTTTTTACTTTAATCTAATATTACACTATTCAGAAATCAAAGGTTCTTGCTAAGTGTGAAAAGCAGAGGTTTGCTTTGTTAAGAATGATAGGGTAAGTGAACTTAAGTAGTTAAATTAATCTCAGATTGTGTTTCATACCACAGTTCAGCTAGGGATCCAAAAAGACAGACTCAAACCAGGGTGACCTCTCAATAAAGCATAGCCACTTTTTCCTTAGATATCAAAAAAGGAGACACACTATATATTTGGCCAGATGTGCTTCCCGATAATTCCACTGTCCAGGACCATACTTAAAGAGCGCACAGCTGTTAGATTACAATTTACATAAAGTTTATACTAATAAAATAGTTCACAGAGTGCTCCAGTTCTTATTTAGCAGTAGCCATAGTAACAAATTACACTGCCTGAAATCTTCCACAAAACCTATTCTCTCCTCAGATTATTCAACTCTCTGACCCAAAAAAGCAAAATACACCACATCTGACATAATTCAAATGTGGAAAAGGGTAGAACAGGGCTTTTTTTCCCCATTGATGTTTTAGGGTTAAAAATAAGGGAATTGATATCAAAAAAACAAACAACCCAATCAAAAAATGGGCAGAAGACTTAAATAGACATTTCTCCAAAGAAGATATACAGATTGCCAACAAACACATGAAAAGATGCTGAACATCACTAATCATTAGAGAAATGCAAATCAAAACCCGGTGAGGTATCACCTCACACTGGTCAGAATGGCCATCATCAAAATATCTACAAACAATAAGTATTGGAGAGGGTATGGAGAAAAGGGAACCCTCTTGCACTGTTGGTGGGAATGTAAATTGATGCAGCCACTATGCAGAACAGTATGGAGGTTCCTTAAAAAACTAAAAATAGAACTACCATATGACCCAGTAATCCCACTACTGGGCATATACCCTGAGAAAACCATAGTTCAAAAAGAGACATATACCACAATGTTCAATGCAGCACTATTTACAAATAGCCAGGACATGGAAGCAACCTAAGTGTCCATCAACAGATGAATGGATAAAGAAGATGTGGCACATATATACAATGGAATATTACTCAGCCATAAAAAGAAACAAAATTGAGTTATTTGTAGTGAGGTGGATGGACCTAGAGACTGTCATACAGAGTGAAGTAAGTCAGAAAGAGAAAAACAAAAACCGTATGCTAACATGTATATGGAATCTAAAAAAAAAAAAAGGTTCTGATGAACCTAGGCGCAGGACAGGAATAAAGACGCAGACGTAGAGAATGGACTTGAGGACATGGGGGTGGGGGGCAGGGTAAGCTGGGAGGAAGTGAGACATCAGCACTGACATATATATAAAAAATGCTTCCCTTGTGGGAAGCAGCCCCATAACACAGGGAGATCAGATCGGTGCTTTGTGACCACCTAGAAGGGTGGGATTGGCAGAGTGGGAGGGAGGCTCAAGAGGGAGGAGATATGGGGATATATGTATACATACAGCTGATTCACTTTGTTATATAGCAGAAACGAACACAACTGTAAAGCAATTATACTCCAATAAATATGTGTTAAAAAAAAATAAGGGGGGCTTCCCTGGTGGCGCAGTGGTTGAGAGTCTGCCTGCTAATGCAGGGGACACGGGTTCGAGCCCTGGTCTGGGAGGATTCCACATGCCGTGGAGCAACTAGGCCCGTGAGCCACAACTACTGAGCCTGCGTGTCTGGAGCCTGTGCTCCGCAACAAGAGAGGCCGCGATAGTGAGAGGCCCGCGCACCGCGATGAAGAGTGGCCCCCGCTTGCCACATCTAGAGAAGACCCTCGCACAGAAACGAAGACCCAATACAGCAAAAATAAAAAAACAAATTAATTAATAAACTCCTACCCCCAACATCTTCTTTAAAAAAAATAATAATAAGGGAATTGAATGCTAATGTTAAATGTAGTTAAATATTTCCTTTGGGGAACTGAACTAATGTTATTGTAATTTCAAATGGAGAGTTCCTATGGCTTCATGGTAAAGAAGTGCCATTTCTGAAGCATTTGGAAGGAAGCTTTTATCCTCCCGTCACTGTTCATTCACTCCCCTCTAAAGCACTGGGAAAAGGATCCAGGCAAATACAACTGCCTCAGCCTTTTCCTCATTTTAAGACCTGTCTGCCTATAGGGAACCTGTATTTTCCTTTCAGTTCTTCTATGCACTAGGCATAAATGGACCTGCCTTTCAAAGGCAGATAGTAAGCCCACCTCTCTCTATTCCTGCCATCAGGGCCCAGTGGGTGCTGGGAAGCAATTCAGGATGTGTGTTTGCTTTGTATACACAAACTGTCTCTCTCAAACAAAAGCCCAAAGTCTAAACAGGGGTTGTACTGAGGAGTCCAACTGCAGAAGGCCACAGATATAAGGCACATTTTCCAATACAACAAAACCATCAACATTAAAACTGTTACTTTGATCTCCATCTGTCTGGTTTTTGCCTTCTCAATTGGTACCAATCTACAAGGATAGAAATGTAGAATCATCACTCTCAATACCCCAACAATGATAGAGCCTGAACCAAATTCTAAGTCAACACGCCCACTTCATCAATGAGAAAACTACAAACCACTGATTAAGGGATTTGAATTCTGCCTAACTCTCAAGGCTGTCCTCTCCTACACTGTACTACTGCTCATCGTTAATTGATTATCCTTACCAATATGGATTATCACCGAATTAATCATTGGTTATTTATAGCCTATTCATCCAGAAATTCAAACAGAACCAGACATATCAAATCCATGTGAGCATTCTTCACGTGTCCAATCAAGCAGCCTAACAATCCCTCTCTATCAAAAAGTTCAAGCCTGGCGCTACGAGACGCAATACTTCAAAATCACATACACAGTAAATTTATACATCAAATAGAGTTCCACTACAAAGAGGCAAAATAAATGAACTTCTATGATTCTATGCCCAGATTCCAATTTATGACAAATATCAACTCAGTTCTCTCAAAACAAAGTCTCTCTTCAATATTTTATACCTTGGTTCTAGTTGCCATGATACAATTAGTATTTATTTTATGATTCTCTCTCCTATTACAATCTCTCACCTACGAGACCTTCACATTTTTCCTGACATTAAGTACTTCATTATGAAACTTTTTGCGTTTTATGAATTACCACATCAAGAATCTTAAAATTTTTCATATTTAAAAAATAAAAAGAACATAATCACTCCTCATACAGCCACCCTTCATAGATGAGTTGAAACTGCTTCTCTGAATGACAATAAAATATAAAAATTCTGTAATAGATCATTATCCTTACTCTGAAAGGAAGGTGACAAAAACCAAAGAAAGACATTTTGGACATTTCCATTTTTCGGTACTATCTCTTGATTGCTTATACTGACTTACATGGAGAGTACAATGTGCAATGTATTTTCTGCTAAATCTAACTAACCTATCCTCAGATGCTCATGCTAGAAAATTATTTTTAAAAGGAAGCATTAATTTACTAATAATAATGCATATTTCATTCTAGTATATCCTCTTTCAACCTGAACATTATATACATCTTTTCCAAATATATTTTTTCCAGTGGGAAAGTAATTATATAATCATAATATCAGTTTTGAATGACAGGGCTGCATATAACTAATATCTGGCCTTTATGGCTGCCATCAATTCTACTGAACATAGTGTGGGCTTTTCTAGACTCCTTGGAATTTTAACCTACACATAATGTTGTTTAATTTCATTAGGAATTATACGGAGTTTCCCTTCTCATTCCAATAAGCAGTACATTCTACCTTTTTCCTGTCAAACTGAGGAGGCCTTGAAATGGGCACCAATTACAGTTCCCACTCATAACTGGACACAACTATAAGAATAAAGGAAATGCAGTTTTTTACTCCACTGGTCATACAGGTTATTTCAATTAGTACTCAAAAAATACCCCAAATTTTGTTAGACTTTAACCCTTTTGTAGTCATTTTAGTGTTCTATTTCTTTTCATCAAGCTAACAAAGTATACCTAACGGCTTATAAAGTCTGCCCTTCTATAGCAGTTAAAAAACGTATTTAAAAACTTTTAAGGTAACTACCGTAATGTATGTTGTTCCAGTTTATATTTAAATATACTGATTTTAACAGCAGAGTCTCACAAATCCGTCACAACTGTCTTAATCTCTTTTTTTATTGCCTCAATATAATGACACAATAAGTTGAAATTTTTCACTCAGTATATTGCTGCTTTACCTTCCTTCTCAGGCACATGAGCAAATGATCAATCACTGAATCTTACAGCAAACTACACTAATCTAATTTCTTGTTCTCTAGAGGATTTCTTTTATCTCAAAACACTCATACTTCAGCAAAACCTATAAAAGCTTTAAACTGATGATCTATACATCAATTCTAAAAGGTTTCCAGATTTAAAAAAAAAGATTAATATAAGCAAACTCTGAAAATACAAATGCAGAACAAACAGCTTTGTGGCTAATAATGAAGCAGATCTAAGCCCCATTACTCTGACTGAAGTAATTAAGGAAATTCCACAATTTACTTATGGTACTGCTTGGACGTCATGCTCTAGTCCATTTATACGACTATAATCCAAACACAAAAATCATGAAATGAAGACAGATAAATTGAAGAAATAAATTACCCTGTACTTTTTTAGTGCAGCTCTCTGTTCCTTATATTAATTTGCTTCTTTTTTAATAGGAAGAGATGCTGCTCATTTAATCACCTCTCTTTTCCAATGCAAAAAGAGTATTTATTTCATTAAGTAAAATTGACCTTTAAAATTTCTGCTTAAATAAAACAATTCTGCCATCTGCAGGCTGGATGAAATAAAGCCATAAGACGTAAAGGTAATTTCAAAATCAATACCAGGGCATAGAATAATATTAATACTGCAGTTTTGAATAAAGGTAAAGCAATTTTTTAAAAGACAAGTGCTTGTCATATGGGTCTTCTTTGTTCAAATACTTATTTTGGCATAAGAATAGATTGAAAATGTCACAAATACTTACTTTGGTATAAGAATAGATTGAAAATGTCACAAATACTTATTTTGGTATAAGAATACATTGAAAATGTCAATGAACAACAATAGAAAATGTATGCATAATAGTCTGTGAGAAAATATCATTTAGAGTAATAAATGTAATGAAAGACATTGCCCACAAACAGTATATATGGCATAATCCAATTTCTACCTGCTTAGCTTGTATGTACACAAAGACTGAAAGGATATACTCCAAAATGACAATAGTACCTATCTCTAATTGATGGTTTTATTATACCTGCTTTTTATTTCTTTGTTTCTTGTTACTTTTAAACAAAAACCCACAAGAACAGGGAGAAAAGAAGGAACAATAGAACACAATTTTGGAAGCAGAAAAGTAAATAATGTAGATAGTAATAATTGACTAGAAAGCTGAATGCTAAACTAGAAGTGGAGAAAGCTGAGATAATCAACCTGGTTTATACAAGAATTTCCCAAAGGCCCAAGAACTGGCAGTACTGAGGACCTCTGGAAACACTGGGGGCGGTGGGGTGGGAGGTTTGGGTAAATGCTATTTAAGTGCTGGGTAACACCACCCTCATTCAACCGAAGACTGGAGGTTGTTTCCTCTGCAGAGGTAAAAGAGAAGACCTTCGGAACAGAGGTTGAACCTACACACCTGGAGATACTGTATATAGAAATTGCAAAAGTAAGTTAACTGAGAGATCAGCTGAAGTGACTGACAATAACAGAAATTGTGCTAAAAAGCTATTAGATGGTGTGGGATGAATTAGTAATAGTTACAGAGAAAACTGAAGAAAAAATTTTAAAGGCAACGACTTGAAAAAAAGCAAAAAGTAAGAAAGGTAACAATCATAATACGGGACGATATAGGACAATTCTCAGTTAAGCATTATTTGTTTGGTGTAAGCACTGAATATAGATTTAATTAAGAATTGCAAAATAACTACATTGGGTGAATGGTGGAAGGAAAACAGGGGGATGACTGATCAGAAGTCATACACAGATAATATATAACATATATAATATATAACATAAAATAGAGAGATGAACAAATGCCAGAGGACACTTAGAAGCAACAAGAGACAAAACTTGTTGCTTCTAAGGAGGAAGATGACTGGGGGAGCAGGGAGAGATGGGTCAGAGACCCACCGTATTGTTATAAGCCTTTTAGTACCATTTGACTATTTAAACTATATGCATGCACGACTGTGTTAAAATATTTTATTATTTAATAAAATGACTTTTTTTTTTTTTTTTAACTTAAGCAGCAGCACACCACTGTGATTTAGAACAGGCACTGGAGCCAAACTGCCTAGGTTCAAATTATCAATCCAGCACCTACAAGTTACCTAGTCATTCTGTGCTCTGATTGCCTCTTCTGTAAAATAAAGAGTTTGGTAAGGTCTAAATAAGGTTACACATGCCAAGTCATTACGATGGAGTCTGGCAAAAAGTAAGTCTCAAAACTGTTAGCTGTTTATTATTAATAGGCAGCATAGAAATGGTTAAGAGTAGACTCTGAAGGCAGCCAGACAGTTGGCTAGATGTATCACAATATCCTACTTTACAATTTCTTCCTCAGTAATGAGCCATGGATTCACAGGTTCCTTTCACCTTCACAATCTAAACATGAAGGTTTCCTTTCTACTCTTTACCTTATCCAGCCTTGTCCTCATTGCTAAAGTACACTAACTCTTGAACTCTCTTTTAACTGTATTGCACATTTGAAAACCAAACTCTCATTAATGTCACTGGCAAATGTTTTACTTTCTGTGGTACTGTCATATTGACTACCAAAGCTAAAGGGTAAAATTAGGCATTCAACAAATGCTTTCTGAGCTCCTGCTATCCTAGCCTTGGACCCACATAAGACCAGAATCTTGACCTCAAAGGATTATAGTTTAAATGGGAAGTCAAGACAAATACACAAGTACTAGAGGGTAGCATATAAACGTGCTGTGAGAATGCCAAAGAGCTGAGAGTCGAGATTCTAGCTGTTCAAAAATGGAAATCTTCATTTGTGTGCTAGTACCACTTTATACTCATTAGAATGGCTATTATCAAAAAATAACCAGAAAACAAGGTGTTGGCAAGACGTGGAGAAATTAGAGCCCTTGTGCACTGTTGGTGGAAAAGTAAAACAATGCAGCTTCTGTGAAAAACAACCCAATGGTTCCTCAAAAAATTAAACATTGAATGACCATTTATTTGATCAGGCAACCTCACTTCTGGGTATACACCCAAAATAACTGAAAGCGGGAACTCGAACAGGTGTTTGCACAGCCATGTTCACAGCAGCATTATTCACAATGGCCAAAAGGTGAAAACAGACCAAGTGTCCATGGATAGATGAATGCATAGACAAAATATTGTGGTATATACATCCAATAAAATGTGATTCGGCCTTAAAAAGGGATGAGATTCAGATATCTGCAACAACATGGATGAAACTTGAAGACATTATGCTAAGTGAAATAAGCCAGACACAAAAAGACAAATATTTTATGATTCTGCTTTTATGAGGTACCTAGAAGAGGCAAATTCACAGGGAAAGTAGAAAAGTGGTTACCAGGGGCTAGGGAGAGGGGAGAATGGGGAGTTGTTGTTTAATGGGTACAGAGTTTCAGTTTGGGATTATGAAAAAGTTCTGGAGACAGTGGTAATAGCTGCACACAATGTGAGCACTCTTAATGCCCTAGAACTAAACACTTAAAAATAGTTAAAATGGTAGATTTTATATATATTTTACAATAAAAAATAACTTTTAATTTAAAAAATCTGCTGAGCAAATAAAACAAGGTGAGGGACCAGCAGAGATATTCCAGGTGAGGGAAGCATCATATGCTAATAAAGAGGTGGGAATTACAGTTTAGTTTGGCTAAAGAGTAGAATGTAATGAAAATGAAAAGTAGGCCATGTAAGTTAAAAAAAGTATGTTGGGACTACTGACTTATGGTAGATAGCCATAGTACCTTCTAGTACACTCTAATACCTAGTTAATGGGTTTGACATTATTTAAATAGCAATGGAAAGACATGAAAAAAATTTCGAGTGAGTAAAATAAATAACCACAATAAAAAAATTGAACTTGTTTACAGTTCCACAGACATGGCTATGTTCACAAGGCTATAATTTACAAAAAAGAAAAGAAGAAAAACTGCACATGCTTTGAGACGGTCACAACTATAAACCCTGCAGAAAAGCTAAAATAATGGGATTTTAAATACAAAGTGAAGATACCCATGAACATGTTACCTGTTCTCCTTTACTGACTTAGAACACTTGTCCTGAGAGACTGAAAAGGCACGTTAAGGACCAGATCCTTCTAAGAAAAGAAAGGAAAGTAAGGGGACCCAGTTGCAGTAAAGGAACTATTTTATTGTTTGATCAGAGAAGGCGTCCTCTGACAAAGTGAGCAGAGCTGAATGGAGGAAGCCATGCAAATCTCTGATGGAGAGCCTTCGAAACCGAGGAAACAGCAAGCACAAGAATGAGCAGAGGGCTTCCCTGGTGGTGCAGTAGTTGAGAATCCGCCTGCCAATGCAGGGGACTCAGGTTTGAGCCCTGGTCCGGGATGATCCCACATGCCGCAGAGCTGCTAAGCCCGTGCGCCACAACTACTGAGCCCGAAATCTAGAGCCCACAAGCCACAATTACTGAGCCCACGTGCTACAACTACTGAAGCCCACGCACCTAGAGCCCATGCTCCACAACAAGAGAAGCCACCGCAATGAGAAGCCTGCACACTGCAACGAAGAGGTAGCTCCTGCTTGCCGCAACTAGAGAAAGCCCACGTGCAGCAACGAAGACCCAATGCAGCCAAAAATAAATAAATTAAAAATATTAAAAAAGAACATAGAAAAAATAAATTGTATGTTTACCCACATAAGAAAAATAAATTAAAAATAATTTTTTTTAAGTTAAAAAAAAAAAAAGAATGTGCAGGGAGCATGCTTGGTATGTTCAGAACTCACCAAGGGAGCCTGTGTGCTGGAGTGGAGTGAGTGTGAGGTGAGGCATGGTCAAAGCTGAACTCAGAGAGGTGGAGGATTCATATCATATTGTGCTTTGTAAACCACAGTTAAGGACTTCAGATTTCATTCTGAGTTTAATGAGGAGCTCTTGGAGGGTTTTCAGCAGAGGAGTAACATGATCTGATTTATAATTTAAAAGCAGCACTCTGAAAGCTGCATGGAGAATGGCCGGTACTGGGCCAAGGGTGGTGGTAGAGACATCTATTGGGACACTCCTGCAATAATCTAGATTAGAGGTGGTGGTAGCTTGCACCAGTCTAGTTGGTAGCAGAAGTGGTGAGGAGTGGTCAGATTACATTTAAAAGGTAGAGTCAACAAGAATTTCTGAGTTTGGATGTGGCATATGAAAGTCAGGAGTCAAGGATGACTCGAGTTAGGAGTACAAGTAAAAAAACCCCAAAATCCAAATTAGATGCCATAGCTCCAAAAGGAACATTTTTCTTTCTATAAAAAGTGCCCCAGGGAATTCCCTGGTGGCGCAGTGGTTGAGAGTCCGCCTGCCGATGCAGGGGACATGGGTTCGTGCCCCGGTCCGGGAAGATCCCACGTGCCGCAGAGCGGCTTGGCCCGTGAGCCATGGCCGCTGAGCCTGTGTGTCCGGAGCCTGTGCTCCGCAATGGGAGAGGCCACAACAGTGAGAGGCCCGCGCACCGGAAAAAAAAAAAAAAAAAGTGTCCCAGAAGCCTACATAGACTTGATTCCTATTCAGCTATTCAAATGTAGACAGAAAAATCCCATTAAAAATCAGGTCAGTTATAAAGAGCCTGTGCTTACTCTTGTGCAAAGCACTGGCCTAGGGAAACAACCCAAGGAAACTACATTTGATTCTTCCAAGTGTAGAAACTACAATTGCTCTCTTCCCCTCTCTTAGCATGAGACCTACCATACAGACACACACAAGCCAGGACTTGATCGTATCAGTGCTAAAGCTGAGGCATCAATATAAAGTGTAATGACTGATGGGTAAGTCAGGTGGGTTGGGGAGGCATCTCCCATCTGCCCTTCCAGATCTATTCATCAACCCTCCCCCATACTACTATATGGGCTACATCAACAGGCCTCCTTGCTTTGGCCTCCAGTTGGGTTCTGCCAATGAGCAGAATACACAGGAGACTGAAAGGAGAGAGAAGAGTGAGGTCAGGACATTTTTTTCGCCAGCCCCCTCCTTGAAGGGTTGCCTGGCCTGGCTGGATCCTTTAACTGAAGGGCACAGCTCCATTAGAGGTCCTCCCACAGGCTCCCTCCTCCCCAGTTCCAGGAAGCGCTCGCTTCCCATGCCTCTTCAAGCTAAGGGGTGGTCACAGCACCTTACTCAAAACAGCCCATTAGGGCTTCCCTGGTGGCACAGTGGTTGGGAGTCCGCCTGCCGATGCAGGGGACACGGGTTCGTGCCCCGGTCCGGGAGGATCCCACATGCTGCGGAGGGTATGGGCCCGTGAGCCATGGCCGCTGAGCCTGCACGTCCGGAGCCTGTGCTCCGCAACGGGAGAGGCCGCAACAGTGAAAGGCCCGCGTACCGCAAAAAAAAAAAAAATACAAAAAAACAGCCCATTAGTACAGCACCATCTCTACACCCTAAATTCACAAAAATAGTCACTTATAAAACTCTCCTCAAATTACCCATTTCTAGAGTGTCATCGATTCCCTTGCCAGGAGCCTGTAAAAAGATTTAAGAGGGTGGCATTGAAGTAATAAGAAAAATTTCAAACCACAAGGAAGGTCACTCCATTTGAAGGAACAATATGAGCAAAGAAAGGAAAGAGAAGTACAGATGTTTAGGTAAAGGTGAATGATCGGATGAGGCTAAATGCACAAACTTAACCCAAACCCAGATATGAATCAAAATTTCCAGATAACTGCCTTTGTTGTAGTCACTTGTGTAAATGTATCCAAGAGTCATTTGTTTTTAGTTCGAACCCCTATATTAAAATGCACCTTTCTTGTTCTCAGATATGGCAAATACCCTTGCAAAGTAGCACAATTATTTTCTGTAGGAAATGACCAAAATGTTCATGGTAATAGCCTGGAGACTAGGTAGCATTTATAGATAAATTACAGGGAGATCTACAAGTTCCCTAGAATCACATACAAAATTTTGCATGTATGCATTTTTCTGAAGAAGTGGTATAGCTTTTATCAGTTTTCAAATAGGTTTACGCCTCTCTAAAAATCAGTGCTAGTAGATTCCCAAAGAAACTCGCCTGAATTTAAATTTACCAACCTTAATTCTGCCCTAGAAATGTTTCATTAACACAAGAAAGGCCTTGATTGAAGAAAAGTATCCAGTAGATCACCAGCTATAGTAAATGTATTGCTTACCAAGTACAAAAAATAAAGAGTCACCATACACTCCATTTTGTTTACAGAATCTGTTGATTCCTTCATACACTTAGCACTGAATGATACATTTATAAAGACCCTGCTGGAATTGTAAGGTATGTCAGAATGGCTGCAGAACTATTTTCTCTGGATGAAATAAACCAAACACTTCAGAAGAGATTTCAGCTTGCAATATCGGTCTTCTTGGTATTAAACTATAAAATTTAAATTCTACATGAATTCCAGTTTATTCTGCAATCTTGGAACAAGGGCAAAAAGAAATCACCACTCAAGAGTGTAGGAAAAGAATGAACACATGCATAAGAGTTTGGGGATTTACACATTTTTTCGTAAAGGCAAATGATGCTCAAGACAACAATAACGTGTATTTAAGAGTATATCATCTTAGAAACTTACAGCGAGGTCAGTGACATATACTTTAACTCTTAAATGGTCTTACCATCCTTTATACACAGTCTGGAATTTTAGTACCTTATTTAAAATAATGCTATCATGACGGTTGCTGAAATACCATTTCACAATGTAGATATTACCAGAATATATCACTTATTAAAAAAAAAAAAGTCTCATCACTGGATCTTAAAATCTCAGTGAAATCATCTTAACATTAACTTCGTGTAACATTTTTTTCTGAGCCTCAAGTAGCTCAGAATATGTAGGCAATGCCTACTGCACCTAATTTTTTATATTACAATTCATCCTGTGGAGTGACTGAATGATGCGCAGGTAATAATACACTCAGTACCTGCCCGCCACCCATGTGAAGAAAAATAATGCCGGGCACACTATATTACATAGTATTAAACACTGTAAGAATTATGTTAATTGTGTCAATACCACTCTTTAATGACAACTTTCTATAATAAATTTTGTGAACAAAGAAGAATTTCAATGACTATCCAGTTCTACAAGGGTTAATTCATAATCCACTCAAGTTGCCCAGCCACAGTGCGACCTGAGAGTAATTCAGGATGAAGCACTCTGCTTTGGATAAACAGGCCCTTAGATAGTTCGAAGCATCTCTCAGGAAGAATTTCAATGACCCTGGATTCTTACATCTTCCTATTCGTAGAAATATACTAAAACCATTAACATGAGATATCTGTTCTTTGTGATTAGCAGTAATCTTTTACCAAGATATATGCTTGACTGTATGTATTTCCTAGACAAAAAAATTCATATACAATCTGGCTTCCCCCCTACCTCTGCAGAGCAGTTCCTTGGAGCTGAGTGGCTGTCTCCCGTGCTATAATCGTCAGTAAGCCGCTGAATAAAACTTAAACTCACAACTCTTATGTTGTATGTCTTTAAGTCGACAACTTCTTGGTAAGATTCCCCTCCTAAATTTTCACTCTTTCAGGCTCATGTTTTGGTTAAACATTCTTCCCGACCTATGTCTAATGGCTGGACATTTACAAATTGGGTCCTTTACCACAGTCGTCGCGTGGAGCAACCCAAGTGGCCTCGAAGGTCTCCCAATAGAGACAGGTCAGGAGAATGAATAAAAACGGCTACCGGTGACATTTAAATCTCAACAAACTTGGTCAACCTAACAACTCTAAAGAAACCTGAAATGTGACTGGGAAAAGGCCCGAGAGATGCCTCACAACCCAAATTCCAAGGCAAGGTCACGGAGAAGCCATATCACCCAGGCGGCCAGGGACGTAATCAAGTTCTCCTAGTTTGCCCAAAAGCCCTTTGCGGCATGCAGTAGGCCAAGTCAGCAGACTCCTCCCCGAGAAAAAGCCAAGGGAACAGTGAGCCCCTGGCAACTCACACTCAGATGCAGGCCTTCAATCAAAAAGCTCCAGCCCCAGGCCCATTGCTCAGATACACAGAAGCTGAGCGAGCCCCAGCCACTCACCTCGCAGCCACTGCGTGCTGTGAAACCATCTCCAACTAGCTCCACGGCCGGCAGACCACCCAGCAGCCCCCTTAACCAGCCCTGGGCTTCCGCAGAAGCCCAAGAGGCAACGCAGCAACCGCTGATCACAGCCTAGCCTCCAGGAGGCCGCCATCTTCCCGGCCTTCTCCCGGGCTGCCCTCTGCACAGCCTGATCGCCCAGTCATCAAGGCCCTCTCAGGACCCGCCTCCCACCGTGTTGGACACGCCCCCTGGACGCCAGCCGCCCCTCTGAGCCTTGGAATCAAGCTCTTCTAGCCCCGCCTCCAACAGCTTGGCCCCGCCTCCCGGTCAGGCGGCTCCGCGGTTGGGTCTCCAGGCAGCGAGGCCCTCCCAGACCCGCCTTTCGCCTTGTCCGCCCCGCCCCCGGGGTGCCCTCAGGGCCGCCTGATTGCAGTTCGGCCCTTGCCGCGTTAACCCAGGCGGAGCGCCAGAAGCAAAGCTGTGAGAGGGTTGGAGGGCGCAGGTACCCCTCGTCCGGGCCATGTCTAGCTGTCACGCTCCGGAGGGAGACTGTTGCTCACTGCAGTGTCGCGCGCAGGTAGGGGCGGGGCACTGTATTCCGAGGAGGCGAGGCAACGGCGCGGCGCGGCGGCGGAAGCTGGGTGCAGGTCGGGTGGGGCTTCAGGCCGGTCCGGACGCGACCCCCGCGCGCCGCCGCTACCGTTCCTCGTGCAGACCTGAGACCCCGGGCCCCGAGGCGGGCCTCCTTCCAGCGCTGGGATTCTTTGATGGCGGGGGTTGGGCACCAAACGTTCAAAAGGGAAAAATAACGGAGGAGAGCGTCGGGCGTCTTTCGTGTGTGTTTCAAAACAACTTAACATGAAGACAGACCAAGCTGGGAAACGTGAAGCTCTGGAGTGGAAATGAAGCTAAGACTGTGCTCTCGAGCTTCTTTTCTGCGCCCTGGCGACCAGCCCGACGTTTGCCGCCCAGTAGATACTCGGAAACGTACTCCGAGCCAGATCTGCGGACTGTAGCCGGCACTTTTCATCTGCACAGTTGCTCTTTGCCTGTCTCGGTTTAGATTGATTATGGGATGATCGTAAAAAGGATTTTTTCTTAAGCAGAAGTCAAAGGAAAATCCACCCTCAGGCTGCACATAACTTTTCATTCACTTCTGCGCACTAAGAATTTTGTGGAACACCCACGTGCTCAGGGTGGTGATTAAGACAATGGCCTGGGGTCTGGAGGAGAGCTAGACGAATAAACAATTACAATGTGAGAAGCCTTGCTTAAGAGACAGGGAAAGTCCTTATTCCTCCTGTTATTCTTCTTCGGGGCTGAACGCCCCAATTAAAAAGTAGTAACATGACGTATTTTATTGGGAAATACTTGTCAACCACTATCTTGTGCAAATAAGTGGCTTAACACAGATTAGCAAAGTCCCTTGTTTGTTTCCTTTTTCCCACTTATTACAGCTTATTTATTTTTTCCTCTTTTCACTGCCAGCTAAAATTGTCATACACTGCCTGCCTCTACAAGGTTTAGGTCACTATCTACTGGAGTGGTTGACCTTCAACACACCCTGAAAGGAGTTCAGAGAGGAGGTAGGAACGAGATATTCGAGGAAGAACAGGACTTCAGATAGTTATTTTTAAGAGAACATATTATGAGCCCAATTTCTTGCATCTTATATCTAGAAAAGCACTAAAAGGATTAATGGAGACATCTCCTCGTGACCAGCGGCAGACTTCTTGTGAGTAACAGCATCCATCTGCCAAAATGTGTGCTTGATTCCATGTAACCCCCCTTCACTAAAATCACGTCTCTACTGACCTCCCCCCACACCCCACCGCTTTGGAGCAGTTCCTCTGGGCTGAGAGGCTCCCTCCCGGGTTATTTTGCCCCCAATTAAACTTAACTGTCACATTGTGCATTTTTTTTCAGTCGACATCGTTTTTTTTTAAACTACCCCCTAGAGTATAAACTCCTTTAGTGCAGAGACTTTGTCTTGTTCATGGCTGAATTCCCAGGAAGTGCTTGGTACATAGACACTCAAGGAATACTTATGACTGGTATCACTACCCACTTAGCTACTCAGCCAACTGAAACTTAGAGTTCCTCTAAGCCTTCCTTTTTTTCAGTCTTCTCACCCAAAGCCCACCCTTTCTTTTTAACTTCTTAATTATCTTCCAAATCCATCTCCACCATCACCACCTTACAATTTCATTTGAAATTATTTCCACATCCTTCTTCTGGTCTGGTCTTTTCCTTCCTTGGTTGTCATGCTTCAGCCTCTTCTCTTTATTGCCACTGTAGACACGTTTCAAAAACAAAGTGTGATCCTATCATCTTCTACTTAAAAATACTCAGCAGTTATCAGCCATCTATAGCATAGATGGTTGGTCCTTAGATGAAAGGTCCTTACAGTCTTTTTCCCTCCCCCCTCCATCCCATAGAACCTAATTCCGGTTCCAACTACTCAGAGTTCTCTCTGACTGAAATGCCCTTTCTCCTCTTCACCTACCTGCATACTTGGCCATCCTTCATTAAAACTTAGCTCAGCATCCCTTCCTCTATGAAGCTTTTCCCAACTCCTGCCCCCTCCCACCAGTAGCTTCTGTTCCCATAATGCCCTGGACCATCTTGTTTTAATATTGCTTTGTCGTTTCACAGCTGTTAACTTCTTTACTAGGGTTTGAGCCCTCAAGGGTAAGGATTTTCTCTTATTCGTATTTATTTATTCAGGGCCTTCAGTAAAGGTTTGTTGAATGAATGAATGACAGGGCTGTATAATAGACACCAAAAAAAGGTACACAGTGCAAATGCCATGGCACAGAGTTTGAGGAAGTATCACTTCCTGCGGAGAAGATGAGAGAAGGAATCATAGGGGAAGTGGGTAGGAAGCCTGGTGTAAAGGCTGACAAGCAAGAGTTTGACAGCTAGAGGTGGGATAATTGGAGATCCAGCATGAGCAATAACAGTGCAAAGAGAAAAAGATGTATTCTTGGCTGGCAAGAAAATGTGTCTTAGTCATCTGTTGCTGCACAGCTAGTATCCCAAAACTTAGGCTTAATGCACAATCATTGTCTCACACAGTTTCTGATGATTTAGGAATCCAGGAGAGTTTAGCTCAGGGTTCTGGCTCAAGGTTTCTCATGAGTTGGCAGTCAAGCTGTCAGCTGGAGCTTCAGGTATCTCGAAGCTTGACTGCAGCTGGGATCTGCTTCCAAGCTCACAAAGTTATTGGCAGGCCTCTGATCCTCACATTTTATTGGCTGGAGGCCTCAGTTCTTCACTCTATGGCCTTCTGCATAGGCTGAGTACCCTTACAGCATGGCAGCTGGATTCCCCCAGAGCAGGTGATCCAAGAGAGAGCAACCAAGACAGAAGCTGTAGGCTTTAGTAACCTGCCATCAGAAGTGACATACTGTCACATCTTAGTCTGTCTTCACACAGACCAGCCCGGTACAATGTGGGATGGAACTCTACATGAGGATGTGAATACCAGAAAGCAGGGAGAGCCATCCTGGAGGTTGATTACCACAACTAGGTTGACTAGAACTGAGAGATGTAAGTAAAAAAGTGAAAGAAAATATGTGAAAAGTTAAATTGGAGCAAGAAAGCAGATGGACTTAAATAAGAGACCCAGGGGGTGATATTTGAACATTAAATGATTTGAGGAAGGGAGTTCAGTGATCAAAGTAGTGTTATTATTTTAGTACTAATAATAGAGTGAAGGGTAAGCCGGAGAAGAAGAAAAAGGAGATATTGTAGGCAAGGAGACCAAATAGGAAAAGGTAACTTTAATCCTCCCCAAATATGTGTCCGTGAGAGCTTTTACTCAATTCTTGCAAAATAAGAAAAATAAGGACGATGGTAAAGTGAATTTCACAAAATTCATTGCATTCATTTAAAGGACTATGTTTCATTCCAACATTATCCTTCCTACTTTTTTTATGTTAAAAATGCACTTTCCTTTTTGAAAAATGTGATAATGGATGATTAAATATAACCAGTGTCATTAACTGGTAACCTTATGTCAGTCCCTAAAATTTTAAAAGCAGCAACAAAAACTACCGGTCTTGAAATTCAGAAGTCTAAGAATCACTGATCCAGATTATTAAAATAAGGACACTGATAGCCAGAAAGGGTCACAGACTCGCTGTAGTGGGGGTCAAAGCTAAAGCCAGCCTCCTTGTCTTCTGATTTCTAGTCAGTGCTTAACTGGTAAGAAGAGTTTTTGTTTTTTGTGTTTTTTGCGGTACGCGGGCCTCTCCCGTTGCGGAGCACAGGCTCCGGACGCGCAGGCTCAGCGGCCATGGCTCACAGGCCTAGCCATTCCAAGGCATGTGGGATCTTCCCGAACCGGGGCACGAACCCTTATCCCCTGCATCGGCAGGCTGACTCTCAACCACTGCGCCATCAGGGAGGCCCCGTAAGAAGAGTTTTTAAGTGTAGTGAAGGTAGGAGGGAGAAATAGGGCTTTGAGTGGAGGTGAAGTTGCAGAGAAAACCAGTATGCAACGAGGAGAATGAATCAGAAGTGCAGAAGGAAACAAAGACCAGAGACAGAGAAAATGCTGACACTTTGACTGTGCCTGTATACAGTCCATTCTTAGGCCAGTGCGAGAAAAAATTCTGCGAGACTGAAATGATCAAAAAAGACTACTAGGTGTCTTGGGGCTATCTTCACGCTATTTTACAGGTCTGTGGATTGTAGAATGCTGACAGTAATGCAGGTGATTATTTTTCATAGAAAGGCAAGTCGTCTTATAGAGATTCACCTTATTGCTGCAGCGGGTATTGTCCAGTTTTTCTATATCATTTATTTGTAAATCCAGAATTCCTGATTATTTTTATGTGTGTGTGTTTTGAATTCTCTTTGGACACCGTTGTATCATCTTTTTGGTTCCCTCATTTAATTGATGGGCTAAATACATTTGACACGTGTTCATTTTAATGTTTGTAAGAGTCCCTTGGGAAAACCTCTATCTGAGGAATAATGCCTCTATTATGCTTGAATTGAAAGAAAAGGTGGGGGAAGGGATTAGAGCCATTGTTGGCTGTGAGAAGGTATCTCAGTGACATTGGAGGCTGATTTCCTTAAAATAACTAGATTGAAAAATTGGGGAAATGAAGTATTGATTCAAAAACTGTTTAGGCTTTAGTGTTTTGAAAGTATATACAAAATACTGTTAAATGTTTCTTCCTCTCTGTATGGAACCTCTACTGTAAGAAGTTGATTGTAATCCATCTTTAGATATGTCTTTCAAAATTCTTATTCTAACCGACCTAACAGTAACAGACAAGTAATATTGACATTCAGGGAAGAGCTAAATACTAACTAAACCTTTTCTTTCTTGTGAATTCTTATTAAAATACATATTTTAATTTTTACTTATTATTCTGGATAACTTAAATGACTGCATTTTTACTAAATATATCTCTGTTGGTTCCTGCTGCTAAGTGATTATTTTTCTTGAAATTGTAATTTTGTGGGTTTGAGCGATTGAATGAAACTTTATTAACAACAGCTGCCTTACCATTGTTATTCCTGTAGCATGAAGCAGGCTAATTGTTCTAATACCTCAGTACTGGAAAGACAAAAGGGAAAGGGGAGGCCCTTAATAACAGACTGTTTTCTATAATGTTTGCAACGTGCCCTGCAAGTTGATGGTTAAGGATTGGAAAACTGCAGGAGTCTTCTCATTAGCTGTAATTTAATACGTAATTAAAATATCACTTATATCCCTAAAAAAGGAAATAGCAAATTATACAGGGCATGGGTAATTTTGGCTAGATTTCATAAGGAAAGATGTAAGAAAGACCAATATAACTTTAATTTTAATTCAGGAATTTTTAATTCGTTAAAATGGGAAGGAAACGAATGTTGACTGTGTCACACATTGTGCTTCATGCTTTGTATCCATTATATCTCATTTTAATCCTCATAATGTTCTTATTTAATGGATGAGTAAACTGAGGCCCAAGGTCACGTAAGCAATAAATGGTCTAATATAGATTTGCCTTTGTGTCCATTAACTCCTAAGCCTGTGTTCAATCAGAACTTTTAAAAAATGTCAACATTCCCATGTTTTTAATTTTATATATTTAAGTCTACTCCATCAAATGATCATTCGTAGTATTTATCTAAAATAAAATGTGTATGTAAAATATCAACAGTGAATTTGGGAAAATATCATAATTTCAGAAATCCAATTAAATAGCTGAAAATTTAGTCTGTTCAATAATAATCCCTCTTTGGACTCAAAGATGTTTTTTTCCCCTTTACCCAGTGCCAAGATTTATATATGCAGGTTTGCTAGCTGTGCTTCTCTGCAGTGTGACTACTTCTTGTTCACTTTCACCTGGAGGGTATAGCCCCTTGGGGTCCCATGTGTATGTAGGGATTTTCTATTAGATGCCCTATTCTGAGCACACCCAAGGTTTTATCTTGTGTTTCTAGTGACATGCATAGCTATCAAAATTGAAGAGGTCACCAGAGATTTGCAAATACCTTCAGGGAAATTAGGGCTTTGGATCTCACTTCCCTCCCAGGTAGACTCAGTCTTGTTTCTTTTATGGCTGTGAAACCTTATTTTCTTGGCAGCTCAGCAGTATATTTTGAAATATTGTTTGAATGACTTATTCAGCAGTTTTACTTGTTTTCAAGGTAAGGTTGTATATTATACTGCCAAAATGGAATTCATTGTATTTCTTTATTACGGTTTTTGTTTTCATTAATTTTAGCTTTAAAAAAGAGGAGGAAACGCCTTGTTTTGTTTTCTAAAGAAGTAATCATTAGACATTTAAAAGTAAGGCTTTTATTTCAACTAGATTTATCGTACTGATCATTTCACCATTTATACAAATATGGAATCATTATATCGTACACCTGAAACTAATATAATGTTCTATGTCAATTATACCTCAGTATAAATAAATAAATAAATAAATAAGGCTCAGTGTTTATCCCAACATATATCTTCATAGGATTGGGCCTAGAAAATATTAATTATGATTGTTTCTGAGTGCTTTTTATATTCTTGACTTTATAATTCCATAATAAGTATATATTGCTTTTGTAATAAGAGAAAACAATACAATTGCTATGAAACAAAGGACATTTTTAGAATAAAAATAAAATTGAACCAACACAGATAATAAACAAATAACTATCATAGTATATCATGTATATCATGCCTTAATTGAATAAGATGTTATGTGTAAAGAAATTTTCTGGACAGACTGAAGCATGTCCCTTTCAGCACTAGATCCTATTTTATTTCAGCCATTTCAGTAGATACTTTGTAATATAATCTGGGCATTTCTCCACCTTGTTCTTGCAACCTGTTCCATAATATTAGACTGAATAATTCCTGGTTGCAAAATAATATAGTAGATCCACATTCCAAACATTAAAAACAAAATATATTTTGTAATAATTTTCTCCCTCACCGTACCTCTCTATGGTAGATTTTCTTAAACTTCCTTAAATTGGTTTCTTAATAGAGATATCATCTAGAATAGTCATTTGATAAAATAATGTCTATTTTAGAAATCATTATCTTCTTTTTAAGGACAAGGAACATCCAAAATACTTGATCCCAGAGCTCTGCAAACAGTTTTACCATTTGGGCTGGGTCACTGGGACTGGAGGAGGAATCAGCTTGAAGCACGGGTAAGTTTCTGGCTGATTTCATTTCTGAGAATTCTCCATATAAGTAGACCACAGAGAGCCTAACATGTATTATGTACAAGGAACAACCAATGATCGGTTTTATGATACTGAAGGTATTTAGTTTCTAAATAGAGAAATAGGTATTTGCATAACTGAATGGAATAAGTGTGCAGATGTTGCAGATATAATAAATATCTAAGGATTTAAGAACCATAATTCCTAATCAGAATAATTTGGTCCCCAGTCCATGGAGTACCAAAGTTAAATAACATGTTGCTGGGTATGTTCATATGTCTGGAACTACCAAGGGTCCCCTCTGGATAGACAGGATTTGTTTCAAAGGTTCAGATACATATCTTAAAGTCACTTAAATATAGATTACTAACCACCTAAAATTCTAAAAATTACATTTTTTTGAGTCCAAAAAAAGGCAATATGCCTTTCTAAATGCATGTATCATTATTAATGGACATAGCACCTGCAGGTCCATGTTGTTCACAGGACAAAACAAGAGGTACTGGCCTTGAAACAGAAGGAATGAATAGTAGTTAATTGTTCTTTAGACTTACTCACTGTCTTTCCTTTAAGAGGGTGAAGAAATAAGTAACCTACTAACAATGAAAATAGAGGTTGTGGAATCTCACTCTCTTAAGTGTTTCTGGAACAGGATTAATGTATTTGCTCCTGAAATATTTTGGGAATAATATTGTCTGGAGGCTGAATGTTAAAACTGAGTAACTTGGGGCTTCCCTGGTGGCACAGCGGTTGAGAGTCCGCCTGCCGATGCAGGGGACACAGGTTCGTGCCCCGGTCTGGCAGGATCCCACATGCCGCGGAGCGGCTGGGCCTGTGAGCCATGGCAAAAAAAAAAAAAAAAAACTGAGTAACTTGATTTATTTCTTTATCCTAATTCACTTTCTTTAACAAAATTGGATTACTACAATATTTATGTAATGTTGAATTGTTTAGAAAAGAACGGAATGTAAAATGTAATCAGAACATTTTGAACAAAGGGGATTTTATGGCATACCACAAGATGATGCCATTGAAATTTCGTCTGCTTCAAATTACCAAGGAATTCATGAAATATTAATTAAACTGTGGGAAATGACAGGAGAGCCCTTAGTCAACGAATGTCACAGTTCATGTGCAGGGAGGCTCTCAGTCTGGAAACGTTCTGTTCCACATGGTATCAACACATGGGACATCCGTCATGTGCGTCATCTCTTACCATCAACCCAGTGCTAATGCGTCAATCAGCATTTTGCAGGTTTTCAAGTTATTTTGCCAAAACTTTCAAGTTGATCTGTTAACAGCAAAGTCCTATAATAACAACACTTGTTGTTTCATTTATTCATTTAGGAGTTGAGTCCTAGTAATTTGGTTTCTCACCTGTATTACTTATGATAAATTATATTCTAAACATTGCCTTTAGTTAACTGCTTTTTTTTTGCATTTGCAGAAATAGTTTGTATATGTACAAAAGAGAGCTTTCTACCAAACTGAGTTAAAATAACTTTTCCAACTGGCTCAAAAAAAAGCTAAGTTAAAAATAGAATGCAGGTAAGGGACCATTGCAGATCTCAAGAGGGAATATTTTTGATCATAAAGACATAAAAGACTATGTTCTTAGTAAAACTAAAATTCTTTGTAGAAACATGCACTAAAATTATGTGTGGTCACCCTAAAACACTCACTGGCACCTCTTAAAATTAATTGGCTTTATGGCACTACAGTCAATTTATAGGGAAGTTGCATTGTGTTTGTAAAATGCTTTTTCCTCAGCTTCTTAATTGGTGAGGAGCCTCCTGGAGGTCACAGGTGAAAACAGCCACAGTTTTATGGCACTGTATTTGGAATCTTACTAAATTTTTGCTTTACAGAGTAGAATGGGTAATTTGTAGTAACATGTTGAATTTTCTCCCTAATATTTAAATGACTTCATAGACCCATATCAATAATTTTATCAGCAATATTATTCTCATGTTAGTGAAAGTTTGGTTTTCTTTATCTGATGCTTAGAGCGAATAAATTTGGAATGAAGCACAAACCCAATAGATTGTGTTTCCAGAATTAATTCTAGCAATAAGCCCTTTGGGGAATATGAAATTATTTACTGATTCCAAGGTTTGGCTACTATCAGTTTAGCTTATGCTACTGGTGTATGGTGCCAAAAATGTATATAATAAAAGATAGCTCGGGCTTCCCTGGTGGCACAGTGGTTGGGAGTCCGCCTGCCGATGCGGGGGATGCGGGTTCGTGCCCCGGTCCGGGAGGGTCCCGCGTGCCGTGGAGCGTCTGGGCCCGTGAGCCATGGCCGCTGAGCCTGTGCGTCTGGAGCCTGTGCTCCGCAGCGGGAGGGGCCACAGCAGTGAGAGGCCCGCGTACCGCAAAAAAAAAAAAAAAAGATAGCTTAAGACACATATAACAGTTAAATCAGAAGGAAGAAACGGAGGACCAAGAAAATAACAGTAATCAAGGCAATTCCAGGATACTAAGCAGCCATTGTACTTAGGCTGGTTTCCTGTCTTTCACAGCATTATATTTTTATGTGTCAGAGACACTAATCCTGTTGTGTGCTGTTAGAATTAAAATTAATAAACCTATATTGTAGACAAGATAATTGAATCATAGTAAGGGTTAAAGGATTTTTTTTAAGTAAATAAAAATAGAACATGTATTATAAACTCTTGTGTTTTGTTCATCTGCTCACCACATTGTGAAAGAGCAGGGAGTATGGAGAAAATAAATTCTAAAACTTAATACCTTGAAACTCAAAATGCTTTTGTTTGTGGCTTACAGTACCAAGTAAATACTTCACTTTTAGTCTTTGGCATGTTTCCCTCCTAAAATAAAGGCTCTGTCATCTTTGTATTAATATTTTTATCCACGTATCTCCTTCTTTGTAGGTATACTTTTTTCTAAAACCTATTTAGCTAATCTTTTAATTACTCAAAGTTGATCAAAGTCTAAACTGATTTCCATTTTTTAAAGGCAGTAATAAAAATAGGTTTAGCATACCAGGGAATTTCCTAGCGGTCCAATGGTTAGGACTCCACAATTTCACTGCTGAGGGCACAGGTTCAGTCCCTGGTCGGGGAGCTAAGATCCCACAAGCCATGCGGCATGGCCAAAAAAAAAAAAGAAAAGACATTTAGCATACCAAATTATTTGAACAAACTGAATAAAATCCCTGGATTTTCCCACTTCGTAGGTGGAGTTTATTTACCAGCAGACTGTTTCGAACTTTATTTGAGTCTGTTCCCAGGACTGCATAAATATCTCCGCACACAAGAAGACCTACAAGTCCACTTACCAGCGGAGGTGACTGGACTAGGTACCACACATGATTCTAGAGTCTCTTTCATGTTACATGAGGACGAAAGATTTGGATCCCTGGTATTTATAAGGGGCCGTTTTAACAGTAATGATCCCTATGCATTACCACTGGTTCCAGAGGAGTGCCACTTTATGGTTTTCTTATGCAACAAAGTTCTAAAGCAATAGGTACTTTGTGAAAATGAATGCTTGAACAAAGCTTACTCTGCTTTGGATTTCACTCCCATTATCAGGCATTTATTTTCTAGACCTTAATTTACCAGTAGATCCTTAAAGGAACTTTCTTAAATTTTTTTCAGTTCCAAGTCTATAGGTTTATTAGTAACCCCAACTTTGACAGCTCAATTCAATATAGGCAGTCATCCTCATTTTCACTGGGAAGCAGTCAATATTTATTCGTGTCCCTACGTCCATGCCTCAGTGGCAGAAGCTGGAGCGTGCAGGTGCTGGTATTTCCTTCATTTGCATTATGTGGCAGTTCTTTAACACCCTCTGTCAGCAACTGAAACTGATACATGAGCCAAAGGACCTTTGTTGAGGGTGGAGAGAATTTAGAGAAGATTTTAGATTAATTTCCGGAGCAAGTTTGAAAGCACCTTGTGGTAAGTGGTAGTGTTATAGCATCTCCCTTAGCACAATGTGCTGTGTAACACAGAGATCTCCAGATGTAGCCATGCCTTTTATATTTCTAACTTTCTGCAATTGTTCTGGCTTTGTTACCAAATATTTTCACAAGATAGAAGTGTTTTTCAGTTAGGAAGCATATACTGTTCCACCCAAAAAGTAGCCCAGTGTTAATGCTGTAATTTAACAAACCATCCAGCAGAGGTCTCTGAGCGTCATGTTTTATAATAAGAGCATTTCAAACAATAAAATTAACCCTGATTTCTTGGAGCAGAGATCTGCTCCAAGTGAGCATATTTCCCCTGATTGGACTTTAGAATAACTGTGTTCCATGTATAGTAAGATAAACTCTGCTTATTCATGCTTAAAGATGCTAAAGACTTATGTTTTCAGATTTGTATTTCCCCTAACCAGATAAAAGCCTGGTTACCATTGATTTTGCACCATAAAAGGAAATAAAGAAATATATATGAAAATGTAACAAAAGCAACTATCAACATTTTACTGTGTCACCAGCATTATAAAGAAATTAATTTGGTATTCTTTCTATACAGCCTACACCATTAATTAAATAAAGCAGCTATTTGTATGACTTGATTTATAAAGATCATTAATGATTGGACTGCAAGGGTACACTTTTCTTTTTGCAAAAGCAGAACGTTAGAGTTAAATAAATACCAATTTCTGTATTTTGTGTTACCAGCAATGAAATCTACATTGCTCCTTCAGGAGTGCAAAAGGAACGCATTCAGGTATGGTAAAGGGATACTTCTTAAACCCAAATGTCTGTTCTTCTCTACTTGATTATTGTTTTGTGAAATGTAATTAATATTAAAAGAAATCTTAGTTTTGAAGGGAGGTTATATTGTGATGATTTAAATAACTAATCAACAAACATTTGTTAAGTAACTATTAAATTTTTTTAAGGTGGTAAGTATCCTGCTTGCAATCAGGTGTTTTGAATTCTCATTCAGCCTCTAGAGGGCAAAAGTGAATAGTGCAATCTTAAGTCATAATAAAAAATGATTCTAACTTTGCAGCATTATAACACCATCTTTATCAGGCTAATAGGGTAATCAGATTGGTGGTCTCAAATGGACCAAACTGATTCATATTTAATAATGGCAAAGCTCTTTCAATTTAAAGTTATAAAACTTTGTATCAACATTTTGAGAAGACCCATTCTGTATTAATGCTAGAATAAACCCAGAATAGAGTTAAAACAAGCACATAATACTTAATTCTGTCTAAGGCATAGTGCTTCATTAATAAAACATTTATATTGTAGTTTGTAGTAAACCCTGGTAAACGAAAGTTACAAGTCAGAGATATGCATGTATTACTAGGAAAAACCTGTGGATCTACATAATTCCTTAGAGCTTTAAAAATAGAGTACGTCATCGAGATTAACATTTCTGAGTACCAGTTAAGTTTCTCAAGGGATAAGAAAATTTTACTCTGTATTTTTCCTCTTATATTATGAAATGTGAAAAAAATTATAACACCCATTCTAAAATGATGATTATATATAGTCTCTCTGAAATATAGTTGTGAAATTACATGGCAAAGCTGAGAAACTAAGTTGATGAAATGACATCAACATCATTACATGCCTATTAAATTTTCCATATCACTTTTTTCTTCAAATTCTAAAGGTCGATTTTTTTAACTTCTTGAGATGATTTTTATTAGTAGAAAACATTTTTTTATTTTTCAAAATGGCTAAAAAATTTTGAGAGACAAACTATAATTATATAAATATTTAAAATATGTGTTAAATATGTATATATATTAGCACTGTTTATATATACTATATATAAATGGAATTGTGTATATGTGTGTATATATATATATATATATATATACACACACACACACAAGAAAGGGGACATTTCTAATTGATATTGTATAAGCCTTCTTTTTTTCTTTTTCCCCCTCTAAATAGCCTGAAGACATGTTTGTTTGTGACATCAATGAACAGGACATAAGTGGACCTCCACCATATAAGAATCTTAAAAAAAGCCAGTGTACTCCTCTTTTCATGAAGGCTTACACAATGAGAGGTAGGCAGAAAATGTATTCAACGTAAAGAATATTTGCAGAGTAGGGTCCTGTAAATAATGGCAATTGTTGTTGTAGTTCACAGTTCTTGAATACTTGCTATGTGCAAGGACTTTAAATATGTTAACTCATTCAGTCCTCACATCAGCCTCTGTGGGAGGTCCATTATTACCTCATTTTATATATGAGAGGACAGAGGCTCTGGGAAGATTTTCCCAAAATAAACAGCCAGTGAGTATTGGGGCCAGAATTCCAACCTAGATCAATATGATTCCACTAGATTGTCAAGTTAGCCAACGAAATATTATATTTACAATCCAATTCCTACTCTTAGTTCAGAGTTATATCTCTGGGAACTTGTAGTAGAAGTTAATCAAAATACAAATGAGGGAAAATCATGCCCTTTTCTTCACTTCAGTAGGAGTGATCCTCTTTTTTGAAAAATTTACTTTATGATAAAAATAGGACTCTTACTTTAATTCCCAGAAATTGTGGTAGAAAACCAACCTGGAAAGGTTGAACCTAGAGGACAATGTAAAAATAGGAAAGTATAACTGAAGTACTGGCTCAGCCTTAGCAATGAAGTCATTAGGACCATGCTTTAGTATAGCCCCTGAATAAAATCAATATAGAGTTAGTAATCATGCCATGTGCTGTTCCCAGACATTATCAGCTACTACTGAAAGGATGAAACTTCAGCAACAGATTCTAACAGCATGAAGAATCTTTCCTAGCAAAAAGCTAAATAAACTTCCCATTGCAAAAGTAGCCATTACTGAGTTTTATAGCATACAAATTCTTTTTTAGGTAAATCGCTTGCATCTGTATCTTAAAATTCCTACCATCCCCTTATGTTACTAAGATATGGCCTACACTATGAAGCGTATCTTGATGATTAAGGGACAGACTAAACTGGGTTCAAATCCAAGTTCTTCAACTACTGTCTAGTTGGACAACGTAGTTAAATAACCATGGACAAATTATTTAACATCTCTGAGCCTCATGTCCTTGACCATTAAATGGGGGAGATGGTTGTTGTGATGATACGAAGCGATAACATCTATAAAGGGGATTTGCCCAGTGCCTGGCACGTAGGAATCCCTAATTGAGTGGTAGTAGCATTATGATTATGGTCTCCACAGTCATTATAGTTGTACTTCAGACCATGTAAAGGATATTTCTTGAGCTTGTATAAAGTATCGTGCGTTGTCCTGATGCTGGATAAAGCTTAATCTTTTTCCTTGTGCTTTCTGACTTCTCTATCAGTAGTTCTCTTTCCTCTCTTCCTTTCTCTCCTCCTACCCGCTGCCAACTTATTATTCCATGCCAAGAAAAACGAGTCCAAAGCCATATACAAATAAGTGTGTGTGTTTATGTGTATATATTTTTTTCTTTAAAAGGTGCAATTTAGTTTTCACTGAGCATGTAACTGTATTCTTCCCCCTCCAGGAGCAGGTGCTGTGATTCATACCCACTCTAAAGCTGCTGTCATGGCCACCCTTCTTTTCCCAGGAAGGGAGTTTAAAATTACACATCAAGAGATGATCAAAGGAATAAAGAAATGTATCTCAGGAGGGTATTACAGGTATTTTCCCCTATTTTTTGCTTAAATTATTTGAACAGGGCTTCCCTGGTGGCGCAGTGGTTGAGAGTCCACCTGCCGATGCAGGGGGCACGGGTTCGTGCCCCAGTCTGGAAAGATCCCACATGCCGCGGAGCGGCTGGGCCCGTGAGCCATGGCCGCTGAGCCTGCGTGTCCGGAGCCTGTGCTGCACAACGGGAGAGGCCACAACAGTGAGAGGCCCGTGTACCGCAAAAAAAAAAAAAAAAGAATAATTTGAACAGTATTTCTCCTTCTTGTAATAAACAGGATACTGATCTTTTTATGTATTTAATGAGATGTTGTAGATCTGTGTTAGATAGTACCCCCCTTAATATTATACTTCCAGATCCATTCTCAGTGACACAGATCAGATGCCTCCCCTGCTTTTCCCCGTCCCCAACCCAGCCTTGGTAAATTATTGCCAACATGAATAATTAAATGTTTGTCAGAGTAAAATGCAGAAATCCTGGCTGAGATATCTACAGAGCTGGAAAGAGTGTGTTCCTTTATTGAAGAACCCCAAGAGCAAGCTCTCCTCACCTTCACTTTGTCTTCAGGAAGTTTCAGCTCTGACTAAATCTTATGCTTCATTTTGATCTCATGTAGTATTTCTGGAATATTTTCATTTTTAAAAAAGTTTTATAATTATTTTAATTAAGTAGATCTCTATACGTTTATAATTTTTCAGTGTGGAAACTGGCATAGATAGTATAGAATAGAGGCCTTCTGGATAAAATCAGCTAAACCCACCAGCCCACAAAAATGTAGCAATTATTCGTCAATCTAGAGTAGTGACATGAAGAAACGCGTTCCCAGGGCTCAGGGACAGGCTTGGCATTTTGTTTGAATGTACAGGCATTCTTGTTCCTGAGCCTTCACCCTTCCCAATTTCCTAAAGGGGCTGAATCCACTTTGCCTTGTTTAGAGGAAAAGGGTGCCAGTTTTTCTAAAGTGTTCCTACAGCAATATCTTACTGTTACTGCACATAATAGACTGTATGTGTTTAAACTAGTGTGCTGAGAAGTTAATTGGACTTGATTTTAGTTAATATTTATTGTGTGCCTAAAGCATTCCTCAGCACTGGGAAACACCTATTTACAAAAGTTAAATATTTAAATTATGAAAGTGTACATACTAGAAAAAGCATAGCCGCATATTGCCTTTTCCATATCTGGGTCTTGAAGGAGAGGCATTATGTGTGCTATCAGTTTCATCGGCATTTGATTGCTTTGGTGAAGAAATAAAAATAGGTCAGAAGGGGCTTCCCTGGTGGCGCAGTGGTTGAGAGTCTGCCTGCCGATGCAGGGGACACAGGTTTGTGTCCCGGTTCTGGAAGATCCCGCATGCTGCGGAGCGGCTGGGCCCCTGAGCCATGGCCGCTGAGCCTGCGCGTCCGGAGCCTGTGCTCCGCAACAGGAGAGGCCACAACAGTGAGAGGCCTAAGTACCACAAAAAAAAAAAAAAAAAAAGGTCAGAAGAACGTGTGAGACGGTGGGTAGAGGAGCGGAGCACAATAGAGAGCCTTTGGAATTTTGTGGAAAAACAAATGCCATGACTGAAAAGATGTCATTTGTTATGCATCACAACGTATACACTTTATATATTATTTTGAATGTCTCAGAATTTAAAGAGTACAAAGTTTTTTGACATGCTTTTGCAATTCTGTTTGAACCTGGCTGGGAAATCAGTAACAGGGTCATTATCACAGCTCAGGGGCAGTGATACTTCATCAGTATTTGGGGAGAATCCTAAGTGTCCAGTCAAAAGAAGGGGCAATAAAAGGTGGATGAGTAAGAAAGAATGGAGTTTTTACATTTTCTATTCTACTTTTTAAATTTTTAAGTCCATCTTAAAAAAAATTATAATAACTTTCAAATGCCTAATTCTTATCGGGGGAGGTTACCATGTTAACTATAATTGTTGTACCTTTTGGATGCAACATGCCTATGGTAGAGTGAAAAGAATACTGTTTGATGGTCAAAGGACTACCCTGGCTCTGTTCCTCAGGTCTTATTTTGCTGTGAATTATTTTGCACCTGGAGATATTTCTGACTGTTCGGTATATGGTAGAGGAAAATATAAGTTTGTGGTTCTCCTGGCCAATACTAGGAAAGATTTGGGACTAGCAATTTATTCCTTCCACATTTAAGGATATTTTATAATTACCTCTATTTTACTTAAGTGAAGTAATGGGCAACCTCGTACTGTTCCTGATCATGGTTGGCCAGGTTCTTTATCACATGACAGCTACTCAGTCTGTACCTTCCCTGAAGTAGTAACTTCTGATAATATATGGATAGAACTTATTTTGGTTAAGTTTAGCCATCACAGAGGTAGTTGAAAAGCAGATGTAACATTAGCAAGGCAAGAGAAATTCATGTTAAAAGGAAAACATGTCTGAGTTTTGATTGGTTGTAAATGACCTCACAAATAGACATAGTTTTACCAGTAACAAGCTATTTGCTTAAATATTACTGCAGAAACAAAAATGAAAAATGCATATTCTGATTTCATCACATGTACTTACTAAAAATAAGGTAAAGAAGTTCTAATGTCACAGATTTGAGAACGTTCTGAAAATATTGTCATACCTTTAATAGTTAGCTCCAAAAGGTTTTTGCTATCCCAGGGCCATAAACCACACCTGCATTTATTTATTTGTCTATCCAAGACACTTTTGGGTCCTGCAGAGATAGAACAGAATGATTTTGTATCGTTGGGAAATTCCTGCTTTAATAAGTAGTTCAATTGTTAATCCTTCCTATGCTTCTAATTCTGAAATTTATCATTTCTCATCTCCTGTTAAAACTACTGTGATTCTCTATCCTTCAGGGAAATACTTGTATGATCTTGATAATTTCTTTGTTAGGTTTTGGTATCCTGTACAAATTTCTGCCACTTATACTTAGGATTGGAACAAGGCCTGCCAAATTCCCAAGGCGTCTCTTGATACCGTTGTTTATACAAGATACACAGAATAACATGCAAAATCTTGTTCCTAATTTGGAGTGGCTTTTCAGATATAAAGAGAACGTCTAACTTGTTATTTGAAAAAAATATAAATTTTATATATGAATGCCTTTATTTGTTTTAAAAAGGAAAGCAAATGGCTTGTTTTGTCTTAATAGATATGATGATATGTTAGTAGTACCCATTATTGAGAATACACCTGAGGAGAAAGACCTCGAAGAGCGAATGGCCCGAGCAATGAATGATTACCCAGACTCCTGTGCAGTACTAGTCAGACGGCATGGAGTCTACGTCTGGGGAGAGACGTGGGAGAAGGCTAAAAGCATGTAAGTGTACACCGAAACCAAAGAACGTCTGGGGCAAGTCACCACACTCTAAAAGAGAATGAAATGTGTTTTATGATTGAAAATGGAGTATGGTTTTTTTGTGTGTTACTGGTCAAATTGGTTTAAATTTAAATAGTTTATCATTAATTATTTCTAGATATTTTATTTGTATTATATATTCTTTTGTTAAGAAATATTTTTCAGATGAGCTATTATTTGGCAAGGCACTATGCTCTTTGATACAAAGAAGGAGATACAGATCTTGTTCTCTGAGTTGAGGGCTAGAATAAAGCTAACCCAAGTTGCATTAAGATTTGCTGTATTTATTTCAAAAAATGGCACATAATAAAAAATTTAAATTTACATAAGTAGCATATTTTAAACTCCCTTTTATTTCCTGAGAAGTGCATAGTATGGTGGCATGATTCAGTATGATTCCGTGTTTTAATAATGTTGGAGACAAACTAAGAGAAACTTTGCCTAGAATTGAGGAAAGAAAAAAAAATCTGCTAGGAACAGGGTTAACTTGATGCAGAGGAAAAATGTGATTGTTAGGATTGGAGAACTCTCTTTTCACTGAATACTTTTAGTGCTTTTTGCTTTTAACAGGTGTGAGTGTTATGACTATTTATTTGATGTTGCCGTATCAATGAAGAAGGTAGGACTGGATCCTACACAGCTTCCCGTTGGAGAAAATGGAATTGTATAAGCCAAGTGGAAGTTTATTATACGTAGAGACAAAGCTCATCTTAATTATTACTTAAATGACTCAGGTATGTTTTTTAATGAATTGAAAATTTCCATGAAGCTATTGATTTGTCACTAAATGCTGCAGATCTTCTGACAACTGGATGATATTTGCTTATATTCTTGTATTTTAAATGGCAATACGATGGAATAATTTTATAGTGAATGTTTTTTGTGTTTATTTCTAAACCCCTTAACAGCAAAATATTTTCCTTTAATTTTTTATATATACTCCCAGAGAATTCCTATTACTCTTTAAAGTTGTTAGGATAATAGAATTCATTGGAAAATGTCTACTTAATTACAGAATGAGCATTTTCTTATTTTAATATTGGTATCATAAATTTACATGAAAAGTCAAGGACATATATATCCCTCAATGTTGATGTCAAAACAATTTTATAGATTTCCCCTATACGCTGTAGTGCTTGCCTATATTGTAACACAGGGCACTCATCTTATATTGGGATCTGTTGTAAAATTCAAATCAAGTGATATTAACTCAAACTCTCCTAGCCAAATAAACTGTGACCAACCCAGAGATGTAATCTGAAAGTGTTTTTTTTTTTAATGTAGCCGAAAGCAACACCATCTTGATCTTAAGGTTTTATTTGGTTAATGCTTTTATTTAATTGGGAGAGAAACTAATACACCATCTTCTAAATTATAACCTCATACACCCGCCTCTCGGTTTATCGTCTTGAATCATTTGAGTTCATTTACCCCAGTTCTTTCACTCCAGCAAGTCTTTAACCTCATCCAGACTTCTAGTCCCTTGATCTTACCATTTGTCATTGTCCATGACTCCTTTCATATCCTTGCTTCCTTCCTTATGAAGGAAGCAGCATGAAAAGCCCAGCATTTTCACCACTTTATTGGAAACATCCTAACCCCCTTGTATCTTACCCCCTCCCCATCATACTCACCTGGCAAAACCCACAGTCCTTGTGAGCCAGTTACTTGGCACCTGTACCAAAGCAGCCAGGCCTGATGGGAAAAAGTACACAACTGTGTTGACTGATCTCACTTCAGATTTATGACCACACCTCTCAGGTGGGCACTCCATGCTGTCAAACAAACCTACTACACTTCCCTAGTAAGTTCGTTTTCCCTGCCTGGTGACCATTTCTCCCCACAGCTTTCTTTATCTGACATCAAATACCCAATC
Organism: Monodon monoceros; assembly: GCF_005190385.1. Taxonomy (NCBI): domain Eukaryota; kingdom Metazoa; phylum Chordata; class Mammalia; order Artiodactyla; family Monodontidae; genus Monodon; species Monodon monoceros. The sequence continues at coordinate 83,885,482 of NW_021703784.1, read as the reverse complement.
TTCCTCCTCCCATCACTTCTCAGATGGTAACCTCCTCATACTTTCAGAAATAAGTAGATTCATTCCCAAGAACTAACAAATCTTCCCATTTCACGTTTCCATCAACCTTCCTGCCTTCAGCTTTCTTTGCCTTTTTCCTTCTGCCGAATTCTAGGTTCATTCTTCCACTTATGCCTTGGATCCAATGTCCGCCGACCTTCTCAAGGGCTTTGCTTTCTGCAAAGATCCCCACATTTATCCCATTTCTTTCTTGCATTGTTAATTTTTTACCCTCTTCCACTGGTATAAAAACATGCTGTAATACCTTTCACATTAAAATACACACAGAAACCTTGCCTTCAGCCACCCTTCAGCTAACTCCAGCGCCTTTAGAGCAAAGCTTCTTGAAATAGTTATCTGCTTTTCTGTCAACTTCTGTTCTCTCCCTTGCTCCTTGACCCACTCCGATCCAGTGGCATCACGGCCACTGAAACTGCTTTACCAAGAATAAGAAATCCCCCGCATCCTTATTCTTTTGAATGCTTCCTTTGCTTTCTCTGCTCTGAGTGAAACCTGTCTCTCCCCTGGGAATACAGTTTCCCCTGAAGCTGTCAGTGGTGGTTGTTTTCACTTCCTCTCTTACCCCTGGCAGTGAGGTGAGTGAATTCCTTGGACACTAAATGTCTTTCCCCTCCTCCTTGTTCCATTGTACTCAGCAAACCATCAGTCACAGATGATTCCAGCTCTCTTCTGACTCCAAACCCATACCTGTGCACCTTAATATGGCTGAAGGGAAACACAACCACGTCAAGGTCAAGTGGGCCTCTAATGCTGCTGGTGAATTTTACTTTGTTACACTGGTTTCTTCATTCCCCTCCTCCCCTGGACAACTGTGTCTCTCTTCAAACTTCAGACACCTCCCTGCATACTCCCTCTTGGCTGATGACCTTGACTGCTATGTCACTGAAAAAAATAGAAACCACCAAGAAAGAACTTGCTTCCTCTTCTGCCTGCATATACTCTCGTGAAGAACTGTCCATGACTCCCACTGAGGCCAGCCTCTCCCCTTAAGCAGTAGATCTCCCAATTCCAAAAACAATTCCCAGTTTCCTGGTGTCTTCCCCACCTTAACTCCATCCTCCCAGTCGCCCAGGCAGATAATCTTAGCATCCTGCTTGGCGGTTTCTTTCACAGGCTACATCCAGCTAATCAGCAAATCCCATCAGCTTTAACATTGAGACTAGTCTCTAAACCAGTGGTCCCCAACAGTTTTGGCACCAGGACCGGTTTTGTGGAAGACAATTTTTCCACGGACGGGGGCGGCAGGAGGTCGGGGTGTGGGAGATGGTTCAGGCGGCTGTAATGCGAGCGATGGGGCGCGGCAGATGACGCTGCCATCGCTCGCCCACCGCTCACCGCCTGCTGCGTGGCCCAGTTGCTAACAGGCTGCGGACTGGAACCTGGGTTGGGGACCCCTGCTCTAAACTTCTCACTGCATTCACTTACCACCTGGCCCAAGGCCCACCATTTCTCACCTAAATTATAGCAATTGCCTCTAAACTAATTTCCCTGCTTCGGCCTTTGCTCCCCACTCTCATCCCTGGTCCCAACAGTGTCTGCTCAACACAGTAGCCTGCATGGCACTCCTCTGCTCAAAACCCAGGCTTCCTGTCTCACGATGAAGGCTCCGATCCCCTCTCGCCTCATTCAGTCACCTTCCTCCTCACCTACTCTGCCGCAGCTGCTCTGGCATCCTCCCGAGTCTTTACAACTTTCCAGGCACTTTCACACGTGCTCTTCCCTCTTTAAACCTCTTCCTCCAGACACCTGCCTTGCTCATTCCCTCTGCTCGTTCAGGACTTCACAGATCACTTCTGTGCTGTCTTCCCTGATTATTTTATTTTATTTTTTTATTTTTAATTTTTTTAAATGCTCCGTAACTTCGGAGTCTTTGCCCTTGCTGGGCCCTCTCCCTGGGATGCTCTTCCCATGTGTGGCTCCACGGTTATCTTCTAAAGGTCTTCCTTGTGTGAATTAGATCCTCCTCTGACTGCCAGCAACACAACGAGGAGGGCTTGCCCTCCCAGCACTCTAGGCAAGATTCCATTTGCTAAGTTTGAATCCTTCAAGTAGGGCCCCAGTAAGGGTCCTTCCCCACTCCACACACGCCGCCCGCTCCCCCCAACCCCGGTGTCCTTCAAGTCAATTGAAGGAGACCGAGTGCCGTTCAGAAGCAAAGGGAAGCTTACTTCCTTGATGTAACGACAGACAGGTGCCAGCTCCCGGTCCAGAGCCTGACTGTGCTTATTTGACATTGCAGCCTCACTCTCCGTACCCAGAGCGCTCGCCTCTGCTTGCGTTTCCTGTAAAGGGCTCAGAATGAACTAGCATACTATAATTTAATTGTTTATCTTTTTCCCCCCTCACTAGAATGTGAAACCCATGAGGACAGGGATTTTCCTCTGTTTTGTTCACAGGTGTATCTCTAGTCCCTTGAGCAGTATCTAGTCCCTTGAGCAGTATCTAGTCCCTTGAGCGGTATCTAGTACGGAGTTGGTACTCAATAAATATCTGTTCAGTGAAAGGCAAAATGAATGGCAAGTTCTCTGTATTTTATGCGCCTTTACGGTAGCTTTTTGCCAAAATGAGTGGCCAGTTCTCTGTATTTTATGCACCTTTACGGTAGCTTCACTGGTGATGACTCCCTCCTTGAAACTTTTCTCTAGGCTTCCATGACCCTGAACTCATGCGATTTTCTGCTTACGTCATTGGTCACTTCTGTGGTTCTTGAATACTTTTCGTCTGTCAGATGACTAATTGTCGGAGGGCCTCGGGACTCTCTGCCCTTAACGGTGTTCTCCACCTACACTTTTTTCCCAGGAAATCTCATTCAGCATCATAGCTTTAAACATTATCTATGTGCTGATGACTCACAGTGTTTTATCTCTAGCCCAGATGTCTCCCTTACATTCCAGAGGTATCTCTCCACCTCCTAGCCTCACCCGTTGGATGTCTAATAGGCATCTGAAACGTACCTTGGCCCAAAACAGTGCCACTGATTTTTCTTCTGTGTGAGCCATTATCTGCCCCCTCTCACCCCCAAACATTTTCTGAATGAGTATGCCAAACCTCTTTGAGACAGACCTCTGTCTTGTTCACTACAACCAAGAAAAATGCCTGACACATTGTAAGCACTTCGTAAATATGTGTTTTCTGGGTTCTTGGTGAAGGTTCCTCTACTGGGGAAAAATAGCTTTGGTCACTTCTGCTTAACCTCATTTTCCTCATTCTTAAGATGGAGCTAATGAAAGAGATAAAGTATGTGAAGGAACAAACCGCAGGGCTTGACCCATAGTAGTTATTCAATAAATATTAATTACCTTCCTTTCTATAAGTCCCATTTAATCCTCCTGAGAGGGTTTCGAAGTATTATCCCATTTTTTTAGATGAGGAAATTAAGCTCAGATAGGAATAATAAATATGTAGAATTTAAGAGAAAGGATGTAAACTTCTTACCACAGTGCCTATCATATACTAGAAGTGCATTCAAACTATAAAGTTCCTTTCCTAAACACCCCTCACTTAGCTACCCTCGTGGTAATTGTAATGCAGGTAAGTCATTTAAGCTGTGCTGTAGTACAGCCTGTCTCCGACTGTATTTTTTTTTTTTTACTACTATACACACCAAAAAGATGAGCAAAACCTGATTTAGAGGTGGGGGGACAGGTAGCTGGTGGAAGTCTGTATCTCCTAGTTAGTTGTTGTTGTTTTTGTTGTTGTTAAAGAAGAATATGATCCCTATAATGTGATTGTTAGAAGCTGAGGTCCAAAGGTGATACACATACCGCTCAGGGAGGGCTTATTCTCAGTGTCTGGCACATGCGTGTTCAGTGAATATTTGTGGAAGGGAGCAACAGACATTCTTTGCATGCCCTTATGACTGTTTTTCTCTCAATTATCCCCACTTCTTTAAATAAGGAGGGGAAAGGTGGGTTATGAATGAAAGATTAAACTGGTAAGAGATCTAAATCAAACACTTTTATTTCATTAAGTGCAGGACATTCCATTCACTCCCAGACTGAATAAGGAATTAACATTTTAGTCAAGAGTATATTATTTGTTTCTCAAATGATTTTATAGCCTTCTGGTCCAACCCAGCTCTCTTTTGTGAGAAGCAACTCAAAATACTATAGTTCCCCAAAGAATGTCCCAAACAATCAGAACGGTAAAGTCATAACCTTAAGGAGAGTTTCATCTTATATTTCAACTGGCTCAAATACTTCCCTTTTGATGAAGAAAACTGCCATATCTCATCAGCAATTCCAGTCAAGGTAGTCAGATATGGGACTTATAACATCAATATCACTTTTCAAGAAGCAATAAGAATTCTCCCACCAAAGTTCTTTAAAATAGGACTACAAGACAAACCGAATTTGGTTTTTATTTCATTGCCCTATAATATATAATCACTGAGTCATCACGTTTCAGATGATAACCACTGAACTAAGTATTCTTCTTTTGTGGTTATAAGTTATAAGCTGCGTTCATCTCTTTGTCATAGTTGTCGCTAATCGTGTAATTTTATTGTTTGAAAGTATATTTTCTGAAAATTAAATAAACCTGACTAAAGAAAAACATATAGTTTTCCTCCGTTTATTTTCTTCTTGTTTAAAATTCTATAATTTTTTATTATTGGAACTTTAGAAACCAGAGAATAAGCAAGATGATTAAATATTGCATTAATATTGTATCAATCTCCTCTATGATTGTTCTTGAAACTTTCTGATTTAGAAGTAAAGGTTGTGAATGAATTTCTTCAAGTCATCATAATGGTGCCCAGCCCAGGCCAGGTGTGTTTTTTTTTTGTTTTTTTTTGTTTTTTTTTTTGTTTTTTTAGCGGTACGTGGGCCTCTCACTGTTGTGGCCTCTCCCGTTGCGGAGCACAGGCTCCGGATGCGCAAGCCCAGCGGCCAGGCTCACGGGCCCAGCCGCTCCGCGGCATGTGGGATCTTCCCGGACTGGGGCACGAACCCATGTCCCCTGCATCGGCAGGCGGACTCTCAACCACTGCGCCACCAGGGAAGCCCAGTCCAGGTGTTAATGTAATAATCATAGCAGTCTCTATTTTTTAGGAGCCCAAGCACTATGGTAAGGACCTTTAAATACATTACACCCAATTCTTATAATAACCCTTCAAGGTATTATTACCCCCATTTAATAGATGAGATAAATTAAATTCAGAGGTTAAACTACCCAAGTAAAAAATTTACCAAGACCACCCAGAAAGCCCTCTGCACTTTCCCACATCAACTCAGTTTTATCTCATCAATACGATACTAATTGCTCTTATGGGTGTAAAGAGAGTTTTCCTCTTTAAGCATATGTAGCTTCTGAGATAGGCATTAGGGACTTAGGAAAAGAAGCTTCTCTGGCTTTACTGACCTAATAGTTCCCAAAATTTCTTTGGGGACCATTTTTTTTAATTATTATTTATTTATTTTTTTTGGTACGCGGGCCTCTCACTGTTGTGGCCTCTCCCGTTGCAGAGCACAGGCTCCGGACGCGCAGGCTCAGCGGCCATGGCTCACCGGCCCAGCCGCTCCGCGTCATGTGGGATCTTCCCGGACTGGGGCACGAACCCGTGTCCCCTGCATCGGCAGGCGGACTCTCAACCACTGTGCCACCAGGGAAGCCTGGGGACCATTTATTAATCATGCATTGGGTTTCCATTTATTATTCAACTGTATGATTAACTTTTACTCTTTAAAATATAAAATATTCTCTTCCTTCTATTATTTTACTTATAATTTTACTAAGTACCTTTTATTTTCATGCTTGATATTGTTTTTTATTGCAATTAGAGCCACATCTTTGAAAACGAAACCAAGAAATTGGTTTGTTTTGTTTGTATTGGTATACAGCGGAGCTTTATCTTAGGTTTGAAGGTTAATAAGTAAAGTGAAAATCTCCAATAGTCAAAATTACCTTTAAAAATCCTTTAAATCACCCATATAGTCTTATACGTGTAATTTGTGAATTTAACCTAGTTTCTTTCATTCTTTCAATAGTACGTGTTTATCGATGGCCCTCAATCCTACTTGTTTCCTTTCTTAAGGATATTGATCAAGCCATCACCAAACATTTATCTACTACTTGAACACTGTGTCTTAAAACTACCCACAAATGTTCCCACTGGTTTCACAAATGTTCATTCTTGATTTCACTGCGTCCATCATTTTTATTATAAGTAAGGAAAAGGGGGGATTGCCCTGGTGTATGACCCCTTTAAGTCAACTTTAATATGATTCAATACCACTGTAATTGGAACTCACTGGCTAGCTAAGATCCGTCCTCTTCCCTTATGCATGCTTTCCAATTAATAAACTTTTCTTTCCCATGCTCTAAATACAAAAATCTTATGCTCATTTAGGCTTATATTATTTTATAAAAAACTAGGTGAAAACCAAAATACCATATCCCAAGGAAATAACAACATATTAGGGTAGCAAATACTCTCTTGAAGCAGGCAGCTGTTTTGGTGTCAAATGTAAGGTTCCCAGTCGAAGCACTGATGACCATCAGTGAGCTTATAAGTTTGATATAAATGATCTAAAAGACACCACAAGAATATACCATGGACAAGAGAATGGAATACACATCCCCAGGGCACTGAATGTTCCTGCCCAAATGGGAAATCGTTACCCCTCAAATGATATTGCTGCAAACCTAGGATAGTAAGTAGATTTGAAGAGATATCGAATGAATGACTCTGCGCCTCCCAGCAATATTAAAGCAGATGGGAATTAGGAGTAAGATGAAATGTCTGCCTCACCTCCTCCTCCCAATCCCACAGAGAAAGAATTGAGCCTGGGAAGAATGAATGTCATGTTAGCTTTTATATTATGGACACAGTTGGTCATGGTGGTTAACGGAGTAGGACTGGGAAAGTCTTAAATCCCTGTTTGGAACAGAATTGAAAGGGAGAGTTATAAATAAACAAATCAGTATTATATTACATTGTAAAGGAAGGGGTTGGGAAGAACAGGATTATAAAATCTTGTGAGGCAATAAAGTTTATCTAACATTTCTTTATTAAATGCCTAATTTTTATGTCTTCCCATTAGCAAACTATGAATCACTTTATTCTTAATAACAATTGCATAAAATCTTATAATTTAGCAAACACTTTCACTCTTCTAGTCATCTTGACAATCCTGTGATTTCAGTGTTATCACCATCTGCCAAAGAATACAAGCTTCTGGCAAACCAACGTCATGTCTTGTGGATTTCCATATCCTTGAGCCCACACGTAGTAAGGCGATCAAAAATGTTTGTTTCTTGAAGAATTCCCCCATTACAAATGAAAACATAAGTTCCAAACAGTTAACTTGTCCAAGCCCTGTGAGTGGTAGAGGTGGGAATTTGTCCTAGGCCTTTGACTCTAAATTCTGTGACATTTGCCCAACCTGGATGAACAAATATCTCTCAGCAAATGTAGATATATGCATTTGATTCCTAAATTTTTTAATTGTTCAAGATAATGTACATAGGGACATTTTCAGATTGACTTATCTGTTTTCTTTGTCTTTTAACCTTTTTCTAATTGAATAGTTATTTACTGTTGTCATTTAAGAATGAACTTATACAAGTTGATGAACCTGTATATTTCTTCCCTTTCTATTTTCTTCTAATAGTTCTCCATGGGTATGAGGATCCTGATAACCTCTGTCTCATGTAACCTAGAAATGTGTTCATTCTCTTTTAAATTCCAACCTCTAAGGATTTGCACCTAAGTGACACTTTCCAATGACACTTTCAAAGCCATTCATGTTACAGGATGTCAGGTAGAATTCTGCCCTTTCAATTCCCTTGTTTTTAGCAAGTTTGTATTTAATTTAATTGCATGGCATCTCTAACTAGTGAGTGATCTCATCACAAAATGGAGTGAATAAACTCATTTCAATCTATATTCATCAATGTCATATCAGCAATCACATGTGCTTTTTATAGAAAGTCTCTGAAAAAAACTTCTTTCCTCCATTTTCCTAAATTTCAGAACCTATTGTAATTTTCTCCTTTACTTCTTTTTATCCAGAAAGCAAAATTGAATTCTTACTTCCAGTGGTGTCCCTTCCCAGCCAAGAATTCCTATTAAAACCTTGCTGTGTTATGTGAGGGATAATACTTTTCCCCCAGGTAGCTTCATAAGAATTACCATTTAGCAATTACAGTGATTCTGACTCACCAAACTTACAAATAAGTTTGAAGGCTTCAGACTGGATCAGATTTCTAAATTTGTTGAAAACAGGGTCTTTCAGAAGCAAATGCTCTCTAAGGCCTACGTCTTAAACCCCATGGAATTGTAACGAAGTAAATGATTAAGAGTGAGGCTTGGTGCAAATACTGGAAGAAAGCTAACTGCTAGCATTTTTATTAGTAGTAGTATTGCTTTTACTGGTGTTCTGGTTACAGGGTACCATAAATTTTTAGTGTTCTGCTTCAACCTTGTTGATCCCATATGCCTTATTATATTCAGCACAGCATGGACCATAAATACGGTGTTAGAGCATTTATATTTCATTTATATATACCCACACTCATTCTGAAAAAGATTCAGGACCATATAAAATTTACATAATAAGATGATTTGGGGGAACAGGGAGGGAAAGGAAGAAATAGAAACACAGGCATTAACATCAAAGGTTAATGTTAAAGCTAAAACAAAATGAATGTTGTAAAACACTGTGTTGTGGATATACTCTTCGGATTTTGTGTAAAATCAGGTGGCAGTTCCATAACAAACCAGTTTATTAATATTACTATTCATCTCATACAACCCAAATGGATATGTTGGTTTGGATTGAAAAATAAGAATATAAACTTGGTAGAATTAAATATTTGAACCCATTTGGTTAAGTAGGGATGTGGTATATTTTTAGATCCATAAGAACAGGGGTTTTGTCTATATCTCACTTTGGGGTCTCCAGGATCCTGGCATGTAATAGGTATTCCATAAACATCTGTCAAATGAAAGTATTTTAAAAACAAAACATTTTATTTCCTTAGGTTCTGAATTATTTCCTAATTTATTTTAACTTTTATTTATTTACTGATATTTCAACTCAAGTTCATGTTTGCAATGTACGTATACATTTAACATGATAGAAAAATTCAAACTGTACAAGGGACTATCTCCTTAGAGCATTTCCTCTTTCCACTCTGCTCTCCTGGTCACCTATATCCCCTCTTTGGAGGTAACAACTGATACCAATTTCCTGTGCATTCTTCCACAGATATTCTATGCAAATATAAGAATATATCTACATACATCTGTATTAGACACAGGGATGCAACACACAGATCCCTTTTCATGGAAGGGTTTGTGGCCCGGACTCCTAGAAGTGCTGTCAGCAGATAGCCTTTAGCTGTCAGCCCCATTCAGAGACTGCCCACCCAAGGCCATGCCCTTCCCAGGGCAGCCCACATTCAATGTCTGAGGCAACAGGAGTATAAATGCTTGGCCATTTTAGCCTGATGCTGGACATGTCTGAAGGGAAAATTTAATTCCAGAATTCTTTGTCTATGGGGTTAGCTGAGGCCATCAGGCCTGGATTACAGCTTGGCTTCTCCCTTCATTCAACCCTGCTTCTGCCCCCTCTCTACCACAGGTAGGGTTACCAACAGTCCTGGTTTTCCAAGGACTGAGGGAGTTCTCAGGATGCTGGATTTTCAGTGCTAAAATAAAAAATGTCCCAGGAAAACCAGGATGAATTTGTTACCCTAACCACATGTGTTGATCCTGAAGACACCACCTAATAAATATCCTGTACACCAAACTCAGTCTCAGAGTCTGCTTCCCACGATACTCAGCCTGTGACAGTTAGTAGCAAGGGTGATATGAGAAAGTAGGTATAAGATAGAGTTTTAGAGCTGAATCTCTTACCACCACGTTGGCATTGCTGACCCCATCGAGTGATAATTGGAGCAAATAGCCCCTGACACAAGGGGACAGTCCAATTGTGAACTTTCACCAATGGTAAAGTAGGATTGCATACCAAGGAAGAGAAAACACTAGCACACACGGTATACCAGACATTTGAAAATTATGGAGGAAATAGTCACCATAACAATGGGACTGGGTGGCTACTGTGATTATTGCTTCAGTGAAAGATAACAAAAGGCTGACAGTGATTAATAGGCAACTGAAAGCCAATGGTGAAAGCCAGAGGGTTTCTTCGGTAGCCAGAAGACTCTCATCTCCTGCAGTAGCAAAACAAAGCAAGCTGAAGAACAGGTCCAGGTTTTAATTATCAGAGTATCTCAGATTCAAAGAATATTCAACTCGCAGTTAAGGCCAGTCTGCCATAACAAGGTCAAGGCTTTTGTTAGGGAAGAATGGGACCTCGACACATTCAGTGGAGAAATCAGTAGTGATGTCCCTGAAAATCTTTAATTCCCAGATACCCGGAACGTTCTGATCCTGAAGAAGTGAACTCTCCTCCCTTTTAGGAGCTGGCACTCCTCCCTTGCCTCTCCCCCCTCAAGACAGCATCCCCCAGGATCTGTCCCTACCTCTCCTCCTGGCCACGAAGCGCATAAGTAGGGTTAAGTCACAGAATAACCCAGCCAGGGTTTTTGCTAGGTCAGGTTAGACAGGAAATGGATGCCCAAGGAGTTGCAACACAGAGCTACAGAGACTAGCAGGAGCCAGCGGAGTTTTGTGGGAATGAATTCCAAGGGTGCTTGACAAAGAAAGCTGGGATGTAAGACTGGTTATGGGAGAGTTGGTTTATTTTGTAGGAGAAGGGAGAATACTCAAGCACTTAACCACTGTTGGACACAGGGTCTGAGGTAACATTGGTAGCTAGAGACCCAAAGTATCATGGCCTCTCTATTACAGTGGGTTCAGAAGAGCCGGTTACAAACAGACTGTTGATCAGGCTCTGGCTGACTGTGGGCCCATCGTATATTCCAGATGCACAGTTGGAACAGACATAGTTGGGAGATGATACAACCCTCACATTGGATCCTTGGCCTGTGGGGTAAAAACCATCTATCAGAGTAGAGGAGACCAAGTAGAAGCCTTTGAAACTGCTACGTACTCCCATCCTGCTCCCGGCCAAGGTATTAAATAAAAAACAAATTCATATCCTCAGAGGGATGACAGAAATTAATGCCACCCTTAAGGATCTAAAGGAGATGGTAGAGATCCCCATTTCAACTCCACCTAATTCATCCATTGGGACCCCTACAGAAATCAGTCATATGTCCTGGAGGATGACAATAGACTACCACAAACCCAACTGCAGCTGCCATGACAGATATGGCATCTTTGCTAAAGAAGATGAACGTGGCCTCAGATACATGTTATGGAGCCATCAATTTCTATATCAGAAAAGAGGATCACAAACCCAGGGCTGTGTTAGCGCTCACTCTCAATATATAGTCCAAAGAGAGTTGGATTTTCTTTTTTTTTTTTTTTTTTTTTTGCGCTGTACACGGGCCTCTCACTGTTGTGGCCTCTCCCGTTGCGGAGCACAGGCTCCGGACGCGCAGGCTCAGCGGCCATGGCTCACGGGCCCAGCCGCTCCGTGGCATGTGGGATCTTCCCGGACCGGGGCACGAACCCGTGTCCCCTGCATCGGCAGGCGGACTCCCAACCACTGTGCCACCAGGGAAGCCCTGGACTTTCTGTATATCTCACAGAACATCGTGTTGACCCACTACATTGATGACATTATGCTAAATGAGCCAGGTGAGCAAGAACTAGTTAACTGGCATCTGCTCCAGTGCAAGGTAAATCTTATGAAGATTCAGGAGCTTACCACATGAGGAACAATGCTAAAGGTCCAATGGTCAGAGGCATGCTAGCATATTCCATCCAAAGTAAAAGACAATTTTTTGCATCTTATACCTCCCACTAGGAAGAAGGAAGCACAATGCCTCATAGATCTCTTTGGGTTCTGGAGGCAACGTATTCCACACTTGGGAATACTGCTCCAGCACATACACTGGTTGTCTTAGAAGGCTTTGAGTGACACCCAGAGTAGGAAAGAATTCTGCAGCAGCTCCAGCTTGTGGTGGAAGCAGCCCTGCTACTTGGGCCATAGGACCCACAGGACCCTATGATATTTGAGAATTCATGGTGGAAAAAGTTATCACGTGTAGTTTATGGCAAGTCCCAGTGGGAGAATCACTATGCAGGTCCCGGGCTTCTGCAATGGAGGATTATTTGCCTTTTGAAAAACCACAGTGTGCTCCTGGGTGTGTCTCATGGAGACACCAAGGATGATGGTTAATTTTATGTGTCAACTTGGTTAGGGTATGGTGCTCAGAGGGCTGGGAAAACACCAGTCTAAATGTTGCTCTGAAGGTAATTTTTAGATGTGATGAACATTTAAATCAGTAGACTTTGAGTAAAGCAGATGACCCTCCACATAAGGGTGGGCCTCGTCCAATCAGTTGAAGGCTTTAAGGGAAAAGACTGAAGTGCTTTAAAGAGAAATTCTGCCTCCAGAGACCTTTGGCCTCAAGACTGCAACGCTGGCTTTAGCAGGTGTCTGCAGCTGGCTGGCCTGCATAGCAGATTTTGGACATGACAGCCCCACAATTGTGTGAGCCACTTCCTTAAAATGAATCTCTCTCTCCATGTCCATATGTGTGTGTGTATATGTATAATGTGTATATACATATATATGTGTATATACATATATGTGTGTGTATGTATGTGTGGGTGTGTGTATATATATATATACACACACACACACACACATACACACATTCTATTGGTTCTCTTTCTCTAGAGAACCCTGACTGATACATCAGGTGACCATGAATCCAGAACACCCATTATCATCATGAGCTGGGTTTCATCAGACCCACCAAGTCGTCGCTTCGGCACATCCACAGTTCATAAGGTGGCAGTGGTACCCCTGGAGTCAAGCATGAGTTGGGCTAGAGGCAGTTGCAATAGCAGAGAGCTCAGGCTTTTATACATTTGTTGTTGCACAGGCACTTCTCCCTTATCTCATACCTATGGTCACGTGGTGAGTTACATAACCAGCTGACAGAGGAGGAAAAAGCCTGGGCTTGACTTATGTATGGTTAAGTTAGCATGTGCGTACAAGTCAAAATTAGCCATAGACTGCACTGTATCCTCACCCAGGGGTAACCTAGAAAAATAGTGGTGAGGTAAAGATTCTTCCCCTGGGGAGAGTGTCAGGTGATGAATGTGGTCACCCACTTTGCTTGGACAAAAGAAGTGGCTCAAGGTTAAAATATATACAGACTCACTGGCAGTGGCAAATGGCCTGGCTGGCTGCTCAGGTGCCTGAAGCAGAAAGACTGAAAAACTGGGATCAAATTGATCTGAGGTAGAAGCATAAGGAGAGACCTATGACAGCAGCATGAAGTGTAAAGATTTTTGAATCACATGTTAATGCCAACCACAGGGCACGTACTGTAGAACAGGTATGAGACAATTAAGTGGACAAGACGACTCAGGCAGTAGATGTCATCCAGCTTCTATGTGCTTCTCTGATAGCACCTCCCACAAGTCATTTGATCAATTATTTCACACTAAACAAATCTTCAGTTGATTGCACCCGTAATAACTAAGGACAGCCACCAACTTTCGCACTCATAGCCAAGTTTTACAGGAATATTTGAGGACTTGTAGCAGGAAGAGGAACCAAGAGTCAGATCTGAAGGCCCTGATAGGATCATGACTCTTCATGGCTATAAGCTCATTGTTCTTCCATGCCTAGACTTGACCTGGCATTAAGTCTCCCTGGGCACTGAACACAAAGATGCATTTACCCAATGAGTGTGGTGATATTGTCACCCTTAAATGAGCTACAAGTGGCTTCAGATACAGCAATCTTTCTCCATCCATGTCTACTTAGCAAGGACTCCACCCAGCAGCTGCACTGGGGCCTTCCCAAAGGAGCCCAAACCCACATCACTGGCAGGAACCAAGCTTCTATTCTCCCCTGTAGAAAGTGTATAACCCACTACGGTAATACAGCTGCCTCCAATAGTAAACCATGAGAGAGTCCAATTGGTGTGGCTGCCCCAGAAAATTGTTTAAACCCTCAACGGCTCCACCAAACTCGTACTGCCATTTCATAGCAATGGCAGGAAACTATGGTGAAAATATCCAGTAGGTAGCCGGAGATATGGGTCTAGACATTGGGAAAAAGAATATGGGAGAATTTTCAGCCGATCAGTGATCCTTCCATCCATTCATCCATTCATTTATTCAACAATACTTATTGAACATCTACCGTGTGTCAAGCACTCTGCAGGATCCTCGAGATTTTCCAGTGAATAAGACAGATCTTGTCTCTGTTATCCTGGTATTTAGACTCTGATGGTATCATGGAAGTGTTCATTGAAGCCATGAGTATAGATGATCTTTCCAAGGGTGTGGAGAAACACTAAACTTCGGGGCACATTCTAGAGTGTAAAAGAGAGAAGAGAAACCAGCAAAGGAAATAGAAAAAGAGGAAGTAAGTAGAAAACCAGAAGAGCATAACATTTAGTTTAAGATGTGAGAGTTTCAAAGGGAGAGAAAAGATAAAATACCTGCTGCTAAAAAAAGTGTAGGTAATATTATTAAAAACATGAACTCTAGCCTCAGAGATACATAACTCTGAGTCTTACCTCCACCATTTATTGGTGATGTGCCTTTGGTGGGGATGGAAATGCCTCCTTTAAGGACTGCATAAATGAGATCACGTATGCCAAGTGTCAAGTATACTGCTTAATAAATAGTAGTTTCATTTTTTATTTTGCTTTTTGGGGGCACTTTTGAATTTGGCAAAAAGGAGAATTGGCGCATTCTAGGAAATTTGACTAAAGTCCTTAAGCTTCAAAATTCAATATGTTCTTCCCTTCCAGTGTCTATGTACTTCAGAGTGAGAATCTCCCACTATGCACCTGTCTGGTAAGATGTAGGAAGAAGGGCAATAAAAGGGACATTTGTAATAATAATTTAGGTCCCCCATTCAGTGCCCAAATAAATACCTCAACCTTCTAACTTTGGGGATGTGCTCAGTCTCAGCGCTGGGAATTTAAGCAAAGTAGCCCTCACAACTCAGAACCTGGGGCTGAATGGGACTCTGTCTCTCATAACCAGGGCAGCATACAAATAAATCAAGCATCAGACTCACCTCAATTTAGAAGGCTACAAAATATTTTTCTCTTGTCCTTACTTAGACTTTGGAGGCAGGGATAGTAGCAGGGAACCATTAAGAGAAACAGCAGGGGCAAGTGTAGAAAGAACCAACAAACCTGGATCCAAATGAGGAGATGGCCAAACCTGGGGAAGACTAAAAAATAGAAGGCTAAGGTCAGAGGGTCAAGGAGAAGGCCTTGAGAAGCAGGTGCAGACCACTAATTGGAGAAGTTCAGTAGTAAGAAGACAGAGACAGAGAATTCTGGCTGTGCTGTTGTCAAATTCAACCTAAACTTAGACCAATTACTTAAACCAAGTCCTGTTTGATGAGTTGGCTTCTCAAGCAAGCAATCTGTCTCTGTTTTTCAGGGCCTGGCTTTCTCATGTTCCAGAAGCAGAGCGGGTCATAAGCCCTGATGAGATGTCAGTGGAAAGACATCTAGTACGCCCAGCCCGCAGATACTGATCGTAAGTAGAAGATTACAAGGTGGTTAAGAGTAGTTATGGTGCAAGGTCACACTGTCCTTGTTCCAGCTGGGGAAAGATCATTCTTTCTATGCCTTAGCTTAGGCAAATAAACGATCACTAAAAGTCTCTGCAGTGACACCAGGATTCACGTCAGGTCCTACTCTGGAATGCAGGTATGGCAACATCTAGGTTATTTGTGCGGATTTGGCCTTCTAAATCACTGACATGCTTTGGATTAACTCTAGGGTAAGATCATTTTCTCAAAGAAAGGCTAGACAGTAATGGGCTCCCGTCCCAAATCTATTCCAGAGCATCTTCCACTGTGCCCCAGTTGGTCTAACTCCACTGGGGGAGACTGGACCTTCCATTTCTCCTCCTCTCACTTCCAACCCCTGCCCTTGTTTGCTGGAGTGGCTCTACCAGCCCGTGTCTACATAGCTGGATTTACCACAGGGTCTGCCTTTTACCTGCTGTGTGTGCATATGTGCCAGTCAGGGTGGTGAGGGAAGTTGCCCGAATATTCTCCCCAATGGTGAGAAGGCATCATGACCAAATATTTGTGGTGATGTCTAGCTGATGGGTTTTAAAGCCCTCTGAAGATTGAGATCCAAATTTTAAGTTAAATCTACATACAGGCTTCATGGCCATACAAAGAAATTTCAAGGGGTGTCTTTCCCAGGGCTGCCTTCTGCATACATTGATATCTGGTATAGGTCATTGGCTGGCATGGGACAGGTGAGCCTCTCAAAGTATTAAGATGGGATCTTCCTATAGATTTCCACTGTTGGATTTAAATTTAAATAAAACATTCTAACATTAGGTTGCTGGATGATGAGGACAGGAATAAAACAAAGTATTATGGTTTTATTTTTGTTTATTCATTCGTTCAACATGTATTTGTTGAGCACCTACTATGTGCTGCGCACTGTGCTAAGTGCTAGAGGTGCAGAATGAACAAAACCAACCTTTGGACAAAGAATAATTCAATAAGAGAATATGATTTCTTGATGTGCTAAGTTCAAGGCAGACGAGGCTAGTTGCTATTTTCTCAATGAAAACCCATCAAGTAGAATCTTAAGAAGCTGACTGAATTCAATCTTTTTGAATCATAAAAGCAGCAAATTCATGTGGACTGGGCTGCCTATATAGAGACTTCAGGTAAGGAGCTGTAATGTGCAATGTTGAGGAACACACTGACCTTAAACCATACAGTGAGGAACCAGGCCCACACAGTATCTTTGTAGGACAAGAGTCAGGAAAACTCTGTGGAAGTGTAAAAGAAAGACCCCCTATGCTGGGTGTCAGGAGACTTTGGCTTTAAGCCCATCAAGGCCACTAACATTTCCTCTGTGACTTTGTATAAGTTGCTTTCTGTCTCTGAAGCATTAGTTCCTCATCTGTGAAGCTGTGGGGTTTGAATTATGATATTTAAGGTTCCGTCCCTTAAGATTCTGCTTGCTCCTGTAAGACAGCAAGACTTAAAATTAATTTCTGTAATCCCCAGCTCAGAATACAATTGTCTCCCATTTCCAATTCCCCCTCTGTGTGGACAGGTACAGACAAATAGCCATATGGCCCATTTCTGTCTGTCCATAGCAAGTGCTAGGTTCCACATGGACCAAGACAAGAATAGATTCACCTTTCTTGGTCACATGATTTGTGAGTTAAGAGCTCAGATCTGGATCTCAGCTAGGTAGCATTAACCATTTACTACCTGTGTGACCTGGGTAACTTATTTAAGCTTTCTGAGACTCTATTTGCCCACTTGTAAAATGGGGATGACAATCAACACCTCTCAGGGTTGTCATGTGCCTGGCATATAATAAATGATGGTAGATAGCTTTGCGGTGATGTGCTAAAATGCTAAACGCAGACTCTTGGGTTCGAATTCCACATCCAGCACTTACCAGCCCTGAGCTCTTGGTCAGGTTACTTAACTTTCCCTGTATTTCACTTTCCAATCTGTAAAGTAGACATGATAATTACAGTGGTGGGCATCAAAGCAATAATCCATGTACGCACATAGAACAGTACGTGACTCTTAGAACTCAATAAAATTTAGCTATTATTGTTAATAAACGGTAGCTAATACTTTTTATATCAGGGTGCATATTACATATCAAAAATGCAAACATTCATCAGGAAATCATCATTGAGAGCATTACCCAAAGAATCAGAAAAATACTTGACTTCACTACTAGCTAACACAAGCACAAATTAATTACTGAACATTTTTTTTTAACCCTTGATGAAAATAGAGGTAGTATCGCTCAGCCCTTAGACGCTGAATCCAAAGGAATCAGAAAGGAAATGCTTTCTGAAGTCCAGCCCGGCTGCCGGCACACACCATCTCTGCCCCGTTGACCTGTGTGACCGCAAGCCAGTCAGCCGAAGCCTCGCAGCGCTCAGCAGAGGGGCAAGTGGTAACCACATAGAATTCAGGCCTGTCGAGAGTGAGGTTGTGATTCAGGGGTTTGACTCTGTCAAACAGTGCTGACAAAGACACACTGTTTTCCCTGACAGTACAGAATCATATTACTGCACACACAAGTGTCTCACACCTGGGAAAGATGAAATTACACTGAACTTAATCCTCCGAAACCAGATCAACAAGAAGTCGCTTAAACATTTAGGAGAGGAGTTGTCTCCTGGCAAAGAAAATATTGCAAGGCAGTTGGGCAGTTTTCACTAATTAGAAGGGCCTGGCCTTGTCAGTTGAAAATCACCTTTGATCCTTTATTCTCTTTATTAATTATACCTTGAGAGGTCTAAACACAGTCTCTGGGCACTTGGGTCTTCCGCACTCGTTCTTATTTGCTGAGGAAATCAGTCCTTTGGTGAGGTGACGCAAGCATATGAAAGCAAAGCAGATTGATACCAGATACTTCACTAAAAAATAGATATATAAATTCATTCCTTTCAGCAAAATTGAGCTTTGCTCCAATTAAGGTTAGTGAAGAGTATGTCCATGCCGGAATGTGTCAGTGAACACATACCCAGGGTTGTAACCAAAACCGAAGCCAGACAGGAGATTCACAGTCTTTGTCTCTGGGTTTAAGTAACCAGAAAGCCAGGGTTTGGAAAAGTGTTTAAACCAAAGACTCCCAGTGAACTCTGGTGCACACCTTCCCCTCCCCCCAACGCCCCACACATGATCTTTCTCACTTGCCCCACCTGCAAGGGAGGCCGAGGATCTGGCCTCACACCAAGTGGACAGAAGCAGCCAACTCCCCGAGCCATCTTCAGCCTGCAGCTCCAGCTTACTGAGGCCAAGCTCTTCCCTCTGCTCCCTCCTGCAAGGAGATAACTTAGCTTGGAGTTTTATGGAAAATTAAACTATGAAACATATATCTCAATTGATCGTCCTACCAAATGCAAAACAATGTAATGGTGAAGGGTGGGAGTCGGTCAACCAAAATTTTAAAACTTCACTATTAAAAATCAGGTAAGATATGCAAAAAAAAAACCCTAAAAATAAGAAACACAGACATAGAGAACAAACATATGGATATGGAGGGGGAAGCGGGAGTGGGAGAAATTGGGAGATTGGGACTGACATATATACACTATTGATACTATGTATAAAATAGATAACTAATGAGAGCCTACTGTATAGCACAGAGAACTCTACTCACTGCTCTGTGGTGACCTAAATGAGAAGGAAAACTAAAAAAGAGACGATATATGTATACGTATAGCTGATTCACTTTCCTGTACAGTAGAAACTAACCCAACATTGTAAAGCAACTATACTCCAGTAAAAATTAAAAAAAAAAAAGAAATACACTGCAAAAAAATGCCAAAGACACCACAATTGTACAAAAAAAGTAGATCTTTTTTTTTCTTTTTCCCTTCCTTCTTTCCTCTCTCCCCAGCTACCTATTTTCCTTCCCTAGAGGCAACTGGTGTTATAAATTTCTTTTGATTCCTCTAGAAGTGTTTAATGCACATTCAAGCCTATGTGCACATATATTTCCTTCAACACACATGTACATACAAATGGTAATAAATCTAACCCACTGCTCTGTACCTTGCTTTTTTCACTATATGCTAAAGATTCTGCCACATCAATACATACAGGACAGACTTGCTCTTTTTAAGAACATCAAAGAATTCTATGGTATGGATGCGTCATAATGGACTTAACCAGTTCCTTAGTGAAGGACACTTAGGTTTTTTCTAACAACCTTTTGCCATTACAAAAAATGTTGTAATATATGTGTCCTTGTATGTACAACATCATATCCATGTGTGAATATACCTGCAGAATAAATTTCTCAGAGTGGACTTGTTAGGTTAAAAAATACGCACTTAGGGGTTTCCCTGGTGGCGCTGTGGTTGAGAGTCCGCCTGCCGATGTGGGGGACGCAGGTTCGTGCCCCAGTCCGGGAAGATCCCACGTGCCGCAGAGCGGCTGGGCCCGTGAGCCATGGCCGCTGAGCCTGCGCATCTGGAGCCTGTGCTCCGCAACGGGAGAGGCCACGACAGTGAGAGGCCCGCCTACCGCAAAAAAAAACAAACAGAAAAAAAACGCACTTAAAAAAAAAAAACGCACTTCTGTAATTTGGATACATATTGCCTAATTATCCTCATAGAAGCTGTGCCAGTTTACCCTCCTACCAGCAGTGTATGAGAGGGGCTGCTTCCCCAAACCCTGGCAGGGCCAGTGTTTGCCAAACTTTTTGATTTTTGCCAAACCAACAATGACAATTATATCTTACTCTTGATTTCATTTGATTTTTTCTTATTGTAAGTAGGCAGAGCACCTTTACAAATGTTTAGATACCTTTTCTTTAAACCGTCTGTTCGGGTCTTCGTCTCGATGTGTTGGTGTTTTTTTTTTCCTTATTTTTTTTTCCATCGGGGTATAACTGACACATCACGTTATATCAGTTTCAGGTGTACAAGATAATGACTCGATATTTGTATATATTGTGGAATAATCACCACAATAAATCTAGTTAACATCCATCACCACACGTAGTTCTCTTGCTGACTTGTAAACACACTTAGTATGTTAGAAAAATCGTTCTGTGCAGTGCAAATATTTTATCCTAGTTTGTTGTTTGACTTTGTGTCATTTTTTTCCAAGCATATTAAAAACATTTCTTCTGCATATCGAATTTACCAAGTTTTTCTTTCATGGTTTTGAATGGGTGGTAGCAGGGAGAGGCCATCAACATTTAACTGACCAAAGGCAAAACTGAACAAAAGCCAAGCTCCTCAAAATAACCAAGTCTGTGTTTCCCTTGCTTCCTTTTAAAACTCCATCTCTGTAAACCCTCTCCAAGCGCATAAAGTTCCAGCCAAATAAGCTATTTGCATTTCCCAAAACAAGTCTTCAGATCTGTTTGGGTTTTTTTTTTATACATATAGATGATGAATAGGCTCTTCTTTCTACTTGGAAAACATTTCTCAATCCCGTACTCCAAATTTATCTGATGGGCAAATTCCTGTTTCATACAAAGCGATCCAAATATCATCTCCTTTGTGAAGAATTCCCTGCCTGTTTCATCCTTCCTGTGCATGATTAGTTATGTAGCATTTTCTACGAACCCCTCTGGTACTGATCTCATGTGGTTCAGTTCATACCCTAGACAGTAGCGTGGGCTCTGGAGCCAGGCTGTCTGGGTTCACATCCTGGCTCGGCTGCTTATTTGCTGTGCAACTGACCTTCAGCAAATTACTTCACTTCTCTGTGCTTTAATGTCCTCATCTGTAAAGTGGGGATAATAATAATGCCTCATAGGATTGCTTTAAGAATTAAATAGGTTAATAGTTGAAAAAGGGTTAACAGTACCTGTGTTGAGAACAGTACCTGACACACAGAAAATGTTTATTATATAAATAAAAACATATTGAACCCAGTTCCAGTCTCAGCAACAGAGAAGAACACCAGGAGGGAGCCGTGCTATCATTTGTCTCCTTTCCTATCTTCTTTCCTAGACTGTGAGTGTGGAGAAGGAAGGGGCCAGATACTGCGCTTCATTCAATTTTGTCTCCCAAGCACCCAACACATGGTGGCTTCTTTTTTTTTTTTTTTTTTGCGTTACGTGGGCCTCTCACTGCTGTGGCCTCTCCCGTTGCGGAGCACAGGCTCCGGACGCGCAGGCTCAGCGGCCATGGCCCACGGGCCCAGCCGCTCCGCGGCATGTGGGATCTTCCCGGACCGGGGCACGAACCCGTGTCCCCTGCATCGGCAGGCGGACTCTCAACCACTGCGCCACCAGGGAAGCCCTGGTGGCTTCTTTGAATGAGTAAATGAATGAATAAATGCTTTCCGTTCCAAGGCTCTCATTTTAGTTGAAATACAGCATCAATACATAAAATAAATTTAAGAAAGCCCTCAAAATAAAAATAAAGAAATATAAGTTGTCTGTAACACAAGCAAGTACAAAGTCCTTCTATCTGTGATTGTTGAAGAAATAGTCAAGGAGACCAGTGGAGCCGAACAAAGAAAAGTTCTTGAGGGAATTTCCTTTAAAGATTTAAATCAGAGAAAGAACAAGGATTGTAGAGACGGTGGAAGAGTATCCCAGGCAGGGAAAATGACCCACATACGGGGCCGCTTGAGGATCCTCTTAAGTCCTAGGCAGCTCCACATACATCTTATCAAACCTTCAAAGAGACTCACGTCTACCCTAATTTGGGGGCAAAATAAATTTGAAAGATATTTTCTACTTTGGCTTTTGAAATTCTTTTCTATGAGTAACTCCTTTGATTCACACTTGATTATGATTTCTCAGCCATCATTGGGTAACCATGAGAAATTTTAAGTAATAAAATCTAATCCACAAGTAAGTTTTAATTGTAATGAGATGCTTACGAACACTGAATTTAATTACCAAAGTTGACATATGCTGTAATTTGCAGTAATGTCACTAAACATTTTAAAATTCTGATTTCACAGTTGCCATATTTTGGAAGCAAAACATTTCTTTCTTTCTTTTCTGTTTTTTCCCCCTGGTCTCAGGTATTTTAATCAGCTCTTGAAATGTTCTTGGGCCCCAGCCTAGGCACTATGCCTCTGGTGCCTATGGGCAAAACAGCCTGGCTTGTTCAAAGGCCTGGAGGCAAGTGCAGTCAAGCTTTATGCTGAATATGACAAACTTATTTTCTCTGTTGAAGCCAAGTATTTATGTGGAGGATTAGTTGGATGCATACTTCCTAAGGGAACCAACTGCCTTTGTAAGTAAAGTCCTGTTGCAAAAATAACAAAGAACCTATTTCCGTTGGGAGGTGTGGGTGAGGAGGACACAGTGCTTTTCTCGCCGCCTGCCAGGAACACCATGCCCGCATTTCATGTCAAAGTCTGTGAACACTCGGTACCAGATGCAGCATCTAAGATATTAGTTTCTATCACAGACCCAATTCTTACACCTTTTCGAGAACAAATTCTCATAACTTTTCCTGGTTCTTTGGAGCAACTTAGAACCTTTTCTCTTTTTCACCCCTCAACTTTCCTTGTGCTAGATGTTGTGTATCGCATCCCTTTGTATGGAGGAAAGGTCCCATCTTTGAATGACGCACAGGAAAAAAAAACGGACTGAGGCTGAAGACATCTTTTTTTTTTTTTTTTTTTTTGCTGTACGCGGGCCTCTCACTGCTGTGGCCTCTCCCGTTGCGGAGCACAGGTTCCGGACGTGCAGGCTCAGCGGCCATGGCTCACGGGCCCAGCCGCTCCGTGGCATGTGGGATCTTCCCGGACCGGGGCACGAACCCGTGTCCCCTGCATCGGCAGGCGGACTCCCAACCACTGCGCCACCATGGAAGCCCTAAAGACATCATTTAACCTGAACCAGGCCATGAGAAAAGAAGAGTGGAATGGAATATCCAGCAGGAATGAACACCATGTTTGCAGGTGGTAGTATGAATGGCTCCATTACAAAGGAGTTGGGGTTGGCATTTTGCACAACTCTAGGGGGCAACATTCACATAAGGTCACAGTGCCCCCTGGAGTTGGGCAACCTTGTGGGTCTGAAAGCAATGGGTCACAGGCCTTTCATTTCCGGGGAAATGAGGAACAAAATGGTCCAGGAGAAGAGAGAATATTCTACCAAGTCGCGTGTACGTTAGGAACATTCTAACACTGCAATTGATTTCATGCCCAACTCTTGCTACACCTAAGATTTGCATACAGTACTAGGGAGGTTTGGGGGGAAAACCATGATTCCACCCCTGAACCCAAGCCAAACCTTCAATGACTGGAACCTGGGAAAACTGCTCTTTTCAATTTTAATCTAGTTTCTCTTTCCCAATAGCATTTAAAGGACAAACGTGCTCTGTTCTGCAGCCCTGGAGCTCACTATTCATGGTTAAGTCATTACCTGTGAGGGCTTTATAAGGGTTATTGCAAGTTTAGCTTTACAGTAAATGTACTATAATTTACACAATAAAATGCAGTCCCTTGCTTAATTACTTACCTCACCTGTCGGGAGTTTTTCTCATTTCTCGGGTCAAGGTTTTTACTTAGGGCCATAACTACAGAGTTGACATTGCTGTGAAACACTTTTGAATCCCTCAGAATAAGACTTCTTGACAAGAGCAGCTCGCCAAAAACAATGAATGGTGTTTCACAATCTGAGTGGGTGTACTTCATCTAACTAATATGTAAATAAAGGAGTGGTGAGTTAACAGCTCATTTCTGGAGGGACCTCTCAGGAAAGCTCAGCTACTAGAAACCAAGGACAGCTTCACTCAAATCCTGTGACACTGTGGAATCAGGCTGAGCAAGGTCACTGGGCCCAGACCAAGTGGAGGACAAAGGGCTCGTTTCTCTCTCTGGAGCTCACTCATGTCCATAGCTATGGGACGCCAGGAGGTGCGCTCCAGAGCTGATTCTGAATCCTCCCATGTCATTTCTATTCCCCACACCTCTTTTTTCCTGTTTAAAAGCACCAGAGCATTACGCATTACAGATAGTTCCAGAGAGGACGAGATCAATGATGAACTTTTGTCGTGTCCTCTGGTTCACATCAGGGTGAAAGCCCAGTAGGCCAGCATGACCTGAGGGAGTAGAACCCCCGAGGTCCAGCCAGACAAAGGAAAACAGGGACCTTAGAAGAGGAAGAATAGTATTTGTAGGTGCTGATGGAATCACTAACATAATAATTCAATCGTAGGTAGCTAGCACTTGCCCACACTTACTTGAACATGGGACCTCAGACCCTAGCAAATGCTGCCCACCTTCCAAGTTTCTCTGGGAGCCCCCAGGGGATGTTCCATAGGCATCTGCATACAGTTCTGTTGTTTTCCATCCAGTCTCTGTGTTGATGATGTCCAGTTCCCAAGATTCCCTCCATGGGCTCCATGCAATCTTGACGTCTGGGCCAAGGCTTTGTCTCATGGTGCTGTCAGAGCTGCTGACCTGAAAGGGGCCAAATGGTTAGTACCTTTTTATCTGGGCAACAAAGCATCCCAGGTGTCACTGAGCCCCTGTGAAAACAGCTCCTTCTTTCAGCTCTCTGGGAGGGTTCAGACCAGAGTCTCAAGGGGTCAGACTGGCCCATTCCGGAACTGATATCTGAGACAGATGTGCTTTTTTTTCCCTCCGCCTCCTCCCTTTTCCTACCTTTTATTCTCCTCCAGCCCTCCCTCACTCATTCTGTTTCAATGTATCAGAGTGAACCCCAATTATCTACATTTTAATGAGTCACCAGGAGGCCAGATACCACCTTCTGAGAAGCAACATTGTATTCATTAAAAGGCTGTATAGCCTGGTGGCTGAAGCCATGAGTCACACCTAGATCTGAATACAGGCTCTACCACTTACTGTGTCCTTAAGCAAGTGGCTTAATGTCTTTGTGGCCCAGTCTCCTCAATTACTAAATGGAGATAATAATAGGACTTAGTTCACAGGGCTGTGGTTGGAATTCCACGAGATCATTCATTTATATCTTTCTTGTTTAAATATTTTATTGAGGGACTGTTCTAATGTTAGGGATACAGAACAGAACAAAATACCAAAACCTTTGTCCTCATGGAGCTTAAATTCTAGCTGGGGAAATAAACAATAAGCAGAAAAATAATACAGTGTTGGGGAGAGATACATTCTATAAAGCATAAAGCCTGATTAGGGTATGGAGAGCGACAGGGAAACAATTTGATATAGGATAGTAAGGAAAGACTTCTTTGAGGAGACGGCCTATGAGCGAAGACCTGATTGTAAAATATTTAGCATAGTTCAAGCATAGAAGCATAGAGTGTTCCATAAATGGAATCATTAATAATATCACTTTCCAGGTTCTCATCTTCGAGATACTCTTACGTTATATGCCTGAAAATGCAGTAGGTGCTTTGTTTTATTTTTAAAAAATACATCTATTAAATGACACACAAAAAAAATCAACTCATTTCACAAACAAAACCACTGTTATTTTAATTATTGTATCTCATTCATTCTTAGTCTCTAACCCCTGGTCACCTTTCTACTGGATGCCAGAGCTAGGTCCAGAACTGGGTATTTTGACCTCTGGTACATTACCCCACAAATATCTGTCAGAGGGGTAGCAATACACTTTCTAGAGTGGATCCACTATTTGCTTTCATGGAATCTGGACTACACATGTGGAAGGAAGTAACGGGAAGGGCAGTGAAGCACATTTAGTAGACAGCACTGTATATCACTCAAGAGCATCATTCTTTTGGCGGTGGGTAAGCCAGCGCAGATGGTATCACTGCAGAAGTATCTCAGACTACTTGGGAGCCGTTGAAACCTGGTATGGCTGTAGAACAGACTTTTCCAAAGTGTGTTCCTGGAAACATCTGTTCTATGAAGTTCCATGTTCAAAATCTTTGGGAAACACTGTAAACTAAATTTCTCTCCTGGAGATTCACAAGACATATTAACAAATTAGATGAAAGGACTTGAGAAGTTCTGCAGTAAAGGAATCTTATTATCCTTAATTGACCCAAAATTCTCTGATCATAGAACCGTTTTCTCTCTTAACACTTATTAATTTGCACTTTTTAACACTTAACATTGTACTTTTTGCAATGTTACTATAAAGATACTAAATTTTAATCAACTCATCACAATGTAGACTTCTACAGTCTAGAAATAGCACAAGAGTAAGCAATTAGTAAATATGGGGTGAATGACTCCATATAAGGGTCACAATAGGTGAAGCTCCCATTAAATGTCCATTCAACTTATATTCGAATTTTTATATACAAATGAGTGCTCTTGCTTCAAGTATCAGAGAGGCACTGACATAGAAACATAGTTTTGGAACTCTGCTTTTTGGGACTCATTTTCAGAATCTAAAAGTTTGGAGGTGGAAAGTAATCTTAAAGAGTATTTTTAACCACCAGTTCTGAACCATGCTGTCAAGACATTGTGAAATTCGTTGAAAATATTTTTAAAAACACATTAAAGTACTATAGATTGTGAATAATGTTTTTAAAAACCAATTAGAACAGGGCTTCCCTGGTGGCGCAGTGGTTGAGAGTCCGCCTGACGATGCAGGGGACACGAGTTCGTGCCCCGGTCCAGGAAGATCCCACATGCCGCGGAGCGGCTGGGCCCGTGAGCCATGGGCGCTGAGCCGGCACGTCCGGAGCCTGTGCTCCGCAACGGGAGAGGCCACAACAGTGAGAGGCCCACGTACCACAAAAAACAAAAACAAACCAAAAAAACCCAATTAGAACAACATCAAGCTTACCCCTACCACATTATCCCGTATCTACCCTACTGCATTCCAATATGGATTCTTGAGTGGGAGGGAGGGAGGGACGGAGTTACAGCCAGACTGCTGGGAATTGCACATAACTTGCAGCTTCTCTTATGCGTGCTGAGGGGCACACCCTTGGGAGTATGTCATACATGTAAATCTTTTCTGTCATGTCTGTTATCTGATGAAATAAGGTTAAGAAATGCTGAACCAACACTAATACCATATTTTACATATGAGAACATGGAGGCCTGGAGGGGCAAAATAACATGCCTGGATCACTTGGCCAGAAGAAAACTCAGTAGAACTAAGACCCAAGTGCCCCGTTTTCTGGCTCTGAACAACTTGGCCTCATTTGAAGCACCTGTCTCAGGTCACGTTCCCTGGATGCAGAGCCTGAGATGGGAATTCTAGTATAAGAGGTTTGTTGGAAGAGTGTTATAGATCCCACACATTGGAGGATCCTTCTGTGTCGCCCAATAAACGGATCAGTTTTTGGGTGGAATGTGCTTTCTTCTAAACCCAAAAAGGCCTATTTTTAACTGTATAAGTTACAGAGTGCAAAAACTTGACCTTGATTTTAGATAGGATAACCCAGCATGCCCAGATCACTGGACCCCTGAAAACTTCACCATTGTGGTAAGTTGCTGAATCTTTATAGTTTTTATCTCCTACTCCTTGAAGCACATGAATGTTGCCAAGGCATCCGGAGAATTTGCCACCTCTCAGCATTGATTACACGATGTCGTCAATATAATTCTGCATAATTGGCAGATGGTTTAGGTCCCGTTGGACTACACTGTGACAGAGGCACAAACTGTGAATGTATATTATTTTTCAATGCATATACATGTCAGCTGCTTCTGATCCTTCTTTCTGATGGGCATTTAAAACCACGTATTTGCCGGGTAATGACTGAATACCATACACATGAAGATGTATTAATCTACTATAGTGAGAAATAGCTGCAGTTGGGGGGTGTTACTTGGCTAAGTTTGCAGCAGTGCACTGTCCTCCCAATGACCCACTTCTTCAGGGGCCAGACTGATAAATAAGCATACGATGGGGGCCACCCCCCTACATCTTTTATGTCTTCTAGGTCGGCACCAGTCTGCCATTCCCCCTAGGGAATGCACAGGGCTTTGATATACTATCTTGAACAAATGGTGCAGTTTTGGGGACTTACACATATTTGACATATGAGAACATGGAGGTCTGGAGGCCTTTTGTACTATAATTACTTTTATTCTACAGGTCAAAGATCCAATGTAATTATTCTGCAAATTGCTAAGAATGTCCATTCTATTTATACATTTGGGAGTTGGGGGAGTGATCGCTGGGTTGATCCATGGTCTCAGTTTACTAATGGTGAGACAAGCCTGGGTCAGGATTCAACTTATTACCTGACTTACATATGCCCCTATTTTAAAAGGGGTCATGATGGCACTTTGGATTCTCAGTATTAAGATCACCTCTGACCTTATATCCAATAGCACTTGAAAGAACTGGGTATTTCCCTTTCCCCATATGTAGTTACCTGGGTAAATAGCCATACGTCTTGAGGAATCTCTACAGTATACATACTTCTTCTCACATGGGAACCCAGCCCCTTTTGCTGTCAATGGGTTCTGGATCTGAGAATTGACTCATGTCTGGAAACTGGGCAGGAAATCCTGATTTTCTACCAGGATGGCTGACCTCAGCCTTCTTTTCATCCATTCTTGATCTCTTTTGATTTTATGTGTTAAGCAAATATTCTTATCGACTACAGTCTATCTTGGCCCTAGAAACAACACGACCTATTAGCTACCTTCATAGGTAGCTTCAGGTCAGACCTCCCTGGGTGACATTCCAATAACATGGCTCATTTCGGTAATTACATCCACCTTGCCTCTGATGGTTAAGAGTTACCACCTGGCCTCTGCTCTTCTGCGACCCTATTATTCTCATCAATACTAGGGAGTCTAGTTCTGGAATAGCATCTTCTATTATCGGCTGCAGCCTGAAGAAAACAGCCTCTCTAGAGCTTCTCGGTGATTCCGGTACAGCCCCTCCCAGTGCATTCCTTTTCACCTCAGTAAATGGAGGAACAGAGTCAGCTCCTGGTTTTGCAGTCTTATGTAGTTGACCCATTCTAGCAAGTTCAGTTCTCTGAGACTTTTTTTTTTTTTTTTTTTGCGGTACGTGGGCCTCTCACTGTTGTGGCCTCTCCCGTTGTGGAGCACAGGCTCCAGACGTGCAGGCTCAGCGGCCATGGCTCACGGGCCCGGTCTCTCCACGGCATGTGGGATCTCCCCGGACCGGGGCACGAACCCGTGTCCCCTGCATCGACAGGCGGACTCCCAACAACTGCGCCACCAGGGAAGCCCCTCTCTGAGACTTTTGATCCCTTCCCCGCAGTTACCAGGCAGTCTGGCATCTCTATCTCATTAATTCAACCTATCACTTTTTCTAAGATATGAACAACTACCACAGCAGTATATTAAACATGTCTCCTGAGGCCCTTCACCCTGTATTGACGAGTGTTCCCTTAACCTCCCACCTTCATCCAGCATCCTCATGACCCCCTCCTAAGCATATTCGCCCAGTTCCTACTGGCACATATTAACCAGTTTCTGTACCTTCTTTAACATGTAATTCCTCTCCTCCCTTTGCAGGCTTGTCACTTCCCCAGTGGTGTTATGCTGAGATTTGACCTTAATGATAGGTATGGTGACCTGGAGGAAGAAGATGATAGCTGATCCTGAAAAGAGCAAGCGCTCTCTCTTAAGGCACCAGCCTCATTTAAGACTCAGTAGTATCTTCAAGAAGAGGGAGGGGGACTCCATCTTCTAACAATGGGGAGTGGGCCATTTATGCATGCCCAGGGGGTTCAGGGAAATCCAAAATCTGAGGGTTCAAGGTCCTCAAGTGCATCTCACCAGGTGTCTGTATTTCAAGCCTTAGAGTTCTTTTTAGGGTTCTTTTCCTACCAGGGTCCGGTCTTTGGCATAGGATGTTTTCCTAAGCTGAGAATTCAGCCCACGTGGAAGTCCTGCTTATCCTTGTAACTAGGTTCTGTGCTTGCCCTTCAGCTCTGTCTGCCCTCTGGTTGCAGAAGAGGACTGTCTCTAAGTGCCACCAAAGAGGCCCTCAGCTTTAAGTTGCTGACTAACACATCGGAGCCTTGCTTTTCTCTCTTCAGTGAATCAACAGCACTTAGCAGCAGCCTCCCAATTTCACAGCCTTTGGTTTTGCTCCGTGCCTCTCAGATGCCAGGGACATTTTCTCCCGCATCTTCATGCTAACCGAAGGTGGAATTCTTAGCCATTGCACTGCTATAGCAAGCCAGAGACCACGGTCACTGTTGCTACCAACTGTCTTAGGTAGGATTCCCTAAAAGCAGAGCCTAAGGTGGGGATTCTCTATTGAAAAAGTGCTCTCAGGAGAAGAGAAGTGAGGGAAACAGAATAGGGCAAGGGAAAAAAGCGAAGTAAGGATATGGTCTTAGCTGAAGACTAGCATCAGTCTGGCCCCTCAGAAAGCTCTGGAGCAGGCATTTCACCCCATAATTGAGTTTCCCTTGAGGCAAGGAAGTCAGCCTTTTATATCTCTATGTTTGTCATTGGCTACTGGCTGTCCTCAGGGTGTGAAGGGGCTGTCTAACCTATGGGGCTGGCCACTCTTTGTCAGCAGAGAATGCTCTGAAGAAGGGGCAGATTTACCCACAGAACCTGTGGGGTGGGCGCACTGGCCAGGTGAAGGGGAAATAGGCAGGGCACTGACCGTGTCCACTCCAGATAACTTCTGTAATCACTCCTACTCCCGTGGGAGAACAGCTGATATTAGCAGACAGCCAAAAAGTTATTTGGATCCAACCTGGTAAATTAGCTTAGTGAACAATATAGTATTGTGGGGTTTTTAAAAAATGCAAATAACATTTTTAAAGGTGATAATAATGCTCTATACAAAGAATTTCCTCTTTTCCTTTGTGGCTTATAAACCACTCTGCATGCAAATCCCATAAAGGAGTCCCAAATACTTTTTATCAAGTGATATTACCATTAGACTAAGTGTCTATGTGATCGCTCTGATGTTGGTAACACTTACTTTGAGCCATAAACACAAGAATGTGTGAATGAAAATCAGGTTACTGTCATTAGATAAAGATAGATCATAATATGGATAATTTACACTAGAAGAAATACACATGGCCAAAAAAAGATTTTAAATGCCATTCGGCTTCCCTAGAGGGGAAAGAGACGTCTAGTAAACCAAGGAGCTATCTTTCCTTTGCCTATCATGTTTGCAAAAATATCAGTGAGGATGAAGTGAGATAAAGGCTCTTCAGGTATCTAGGGTGCAAGCGTGAATGAGCACAGACTTTTTGGAAGATAATTTGGCAATATGTATCAAAATTTTGAAAATACTGATACACATCCCTCCCCCGACCCAATAATTCTACTTCTAAGAACTGATCACAAGGGAATCATCAGTGAGCCCAGAAAAGCTATATGTTCAAGGATATTCACATGGTATTATTTTATGTTAGTGAAAAATTGAAAACAGTTGAAAACTTAAATGTCCAAAAATTACGGAATGAGTACATAAATTCTGCAACATTCGGATAATGAACGACTGTACATGAGGATGGCCTAAGTTTGAATTCCAATGTTGTCTTTCCCTAGCTCTATAACCCTGGGAGAGTTAATTAACATTAATTATTTTTCTTAAAATGGAGATTATAACTGTTCCTATCTCAGAGGGTTGCTATGTAAAGAACTTAGAACAGTGCCCGGCTCACAGACGTGTTATTATTATTGTTTAGGAGATACAACATAAAGGTATATTAATGTCTTATGTAAATCTATAATATATTAGCTAAGTGAAAAAGCAGGATACAAAGTACATATAATATGATGCCAATTTTTTTTATGATTAGACATATTCATAGGCCAAAGACTGGAAAAAAAATCACTAAACCACAAACATTTTGCTCTCAGGATCCCTTTATTCTCTTGAAAATTATCACAAAGAACTTTTGTTTTTGTGAATTATATCTACAGATGGTTATTATATTCAAAGTTAAAATTAGAAAATTTAAAAACATAGGTATGCACCAGCACATAAGCTTTTAGAGTGATGATGTCATGACATGTCCTATAGTTTCGGGAAAGTTCCACTGTACACTCAAGAGAGAATAAGAGTAAAACAAACAAATAATGGTTTGGTGTTATTATTATTAAAAGAATTCTGCCTCTGTGGACCTCCTAAAAGAATCTCAGGGGCCCCCAGAGGGTCTTTGGACCACACTTTGAGAATATTGCACTAAACCACTAACTGTTAGTACAAATCATTTATACATTTTTTTGTATTCTGTATTTTTCAACCATTCTACCATGAGCATGTATGGTTTTATAATCACAAAATGTAAGAATAATATTTAAATGTATTTATTATAATTATGCCAGGTGAACACGCATTCAGTTAGATCAGAGATTCTTCTACCTAAATGACAGTCCTTCATTTTCCTGAGCTCCGAGGAGTGTGTTTCTCAGTTTTGTGAGACATCTAAGAACACAGGAACCAATGGTTCTATGTAATTGAACTTACTTAGGATGCTTTTCATGTATCCAAGAATCTAGTAAAGAAAAGGCTATAGAAAGTCTCAGGAGGAAGCCAGGTCAGACTGGGAGAGTCACTGATGGGCAGACTTTCTCTCATGTGCTTATGCACAGAGTAGGGGCATTCACTCTTAAAAGCAATTTAGCCACAGAGGCACAGAAGCCTGTTCCCAGTGTCTTCATCCACTGTGATCATATGGTCACAATCAACGGTCATTTTACCGTGTTCACGCCTATGCTCTCAGGGCCTAGTATAGCACCTGATGCACAGCAGGCATTCAGCATTTGCTAAATGAATCAATATATGAGTGCGAGCCGTCTACAAGCTGGCAAGAGGTGCTATAATAATAGTTTCCATGTCAAGTGCTTTACATACATGGTCTCACCTCATCCACCTGTAAGTCACTGAAGTGGAACTCTTATCACCCCCACTTTCCAGACAAGAATACAGAAGCTTAGCCACTTGCTCGAGGATACCCAGCTATGATACAGCAGAGCACAGGTTTGAACTCAGGTTTGTGCAGGGCAGAGCCTGTGTTCCTGACTTTATATACCTTCTTGACAGGCTTCTATGATTTCAGGGGTGTCTGAAGAGGCCACCAGCCCAGAAAATGCCTGGAAAGATCACCCAGAACTCTGGCAGTAAAATCCCACCCTTGGAAATTCCTGCTTCTGACTGAAGCCTGTAAGATATAATTTTCTGAATATAGGTTACCACGTGTGTGGGGATGGCACAAGTGTGAAGAGGTAAGAAGGAACCTGGGGTAAGTTGAGAAGGGGATGTAGAGAGGTTAGGACCCACCATGGAGGTGCGGAGAAGCCATAGCAACATGAAGCTGGAGGAACTGAAGACCCAGACAACCATCTCTCCCTCAGGTGTCCTGGCAACTGAAATCTGGGAACCAATAGAAGGCAAAGCTCTCTTAATGAGGTGAGCGGACACCAGAGCTCCCTGGAAACCACGTTTGAGAAGGATGGCGGAAGCAGATGGGCTCTGTCTTTCTTAAGTCAGTCAAAGTCCCTGTGAAAAACTTGCTCACCCAAGGTGGAAGCTTTCATTCACCCAACACCTCGACAGAACCCCAAGCAGTACACTATCTATTCGGCTTCCAGTGAACGCAAGCAAGACGGAGTCCCAGGAACCAGACAAAAAATGTCTGCTGGTGAAAAAGAACACTTTCCATAAGGAACTAGGGAGTAGGGAGAGGAGGTGGAAGTAGGAACCTGGCCAACAGGTGAAAAATTCAAGAAGAATGTGACCGACAAATCAACTGAGTGATTGGAAAGGTTTTCTTCAGGCACTGTAGGAGGAAAATGGATTTATTTCGTGAACAATGTTTACTGAGTGTGTGGTAGAATGCTACACAGGAGCCAATACCTATCGGGCATGTGCCTGGAATGTTATGTTGGCCCTACCTCCTGACCTTTGCATGTGTTGTGCCCTCTGCCTGACCTTTCCACTCTTAACCTGGCTACATCAAATTCATCCTTTAAGACTCAACTCAGAGAGTTGAGTTGAGGTGTCTCAACTCAGAGAGTTGAGTCTTAAAGGCAACTCAGAGAGCTGCCCTCCAGGCAGCCTTCCATGATTCCTACCACTCCCTACGCCTTAAATACCCAGCCAGGTATGGATTATGCTGTGAGGTATCCATAATATCCTGTGCTATAGTTTTACCCTTAATAAACTGACTCCAAATAATCTGTATCTATGACTGTCTCCCTGGCTAAGCTGACATTCCTTGAGGGGCTGTATCTATTTTTTTTTTTTTCTTAGCCGTGCCACGTCTTAGTTCCCAGACCAGGGATCGAACCCAGGCCTTCGGCAGTGAAAGCGCGGAGTCCTAACCACTGAACTGCCAGGGAATTCCCGCTGTGTCTTATTCTTCTTTGTCTCCCCAGTGCCTGACACTTAGGAGTAGCTCAGTAAATATAAGCTGCATTAATTTAGCTGATTCTCCACCCCCCACACCACTGACTAATCAAATGCATTTAAGTAACAGGCAACTCTTACTGGACTGGAGAACATAGTCTGGAATCAGACCAGAGCTCTAGTCCTGACCCCACCACTTTCGAGACCTATATATAGCCTTAGGTGTGTTACTCAACCTCTCTGAGCTTTGGTTTCCTCGTTTGTGAGTGGAGTTAAAACCCTCCATCTCAAAAAACTGTCGTAAGGATTCAATGAACTGATTTAAGACCCTGGCACAGTTCCTAGCACATAGTGGATACCAAGTAACAATTAGTTCCCTGTAGTAATAAATTATTGGAAAAGGTCATGCGAAGGTTGGCAGGACCAGGGACTTGCCTGGGCCTTGATAAGGAATAAAGTTTACTGCCCTCTGGGGGTTTCTTGGGTGACTTGGGCCACACTAGCGCCATATGCTCAGCTCTCAGCTGGAGTCCTCAGTCGTCCCTGAAAGGGGGTGTGGGGAACTTGTTCCAGGACACAGCTGGGAACAGCCCACCACCTCCTCCTGGGGCAGGTGCACATCAAGGCACGCCAACGAGAGGGGACTTTTGTCAAAAGGACCTCAAGGTAGAGAAGAGACTGAGACCACCCTGAATGACCACAGGAGGGGCTGTAGGAGACACAGCCCCCATGGTCAGGTTTGCCTCATCCCTGTCCTAAGGCCTCTCCAGCCCCAGCCTGGGAGAACAACCACAACACTGAAAACCAGCTTACAGGCCAAAGAAGGGAAGACGTGGGATGAGGAAGAGAGCAGACGTATTTAGGGGTCCAGGGCCCTTGGGTGGGGGGTGATATGTGACTAGAGAGGTCCCCAAAAGAGTGAGTTTCCCTGCAGGGCAAGGAGAGGAGGTGCCCTTCAACTGGTGGCTCAGGCAGAATCCATTCCTGGGCTCTGAGGGAGCACAGCTGTCAGCTTCAGACCAAAGGAAAGAACAGCTCTATGTGTCCTGGATTCACTGTTAGTCATCAGTGAAATATTGCGGGTAATGGGCTGTGCCTTCCTGCCCTTCCAATGTTAAGAGCAAAGTCGGGACATTTGGCAGAGACTGCTAGTTGTTCTCTGATATCCATTCTTTCCTTCTTCCTAAGCAGAAGACCACTCTCCACATTTTACCTGAGCATGCAGCTACCCAGAACAAAGACTACATTTCCCAGCCTCCCTTGCATCTAAGGCTGGCCGTGAGACTAAGTTCTGGCCCACAGGATAGGTGCAGAAGCCAGTGTGCAACTTCCATGAAATGTTCTTAAAGGTAGGGGATGTGCCCTCCTCCTTCCAATTGGCTTGGAATGTAGACGTGATGGTTGGGGCTTGAGCAGCTATACCAGACTATGAGGTAGGATCTTCAGGCTGAAGGTAAAGGAGCAACAAGCTAGAAAAATTCTTGGTCTCTGAAAACCATGGAGTTGCCATACTAGGTGGCAATGCATACCATGAAAGGGAAATAAACTTCTACCTCTTACTTTGTGTTCTTTGTCACTCACTGTCGAGCCTGATCTTAACTGATACAAGGGCCTCCTCAATAGTTTCAAAAGGCAAAAGCCTCCACTTCCCTGGGGAAAAAAAAAACAACAACTGCAGGTTCATGATATTAACATCTGTTGAGGGTTTACTATGTCTCAGACTTTGTCTTAAGCACTTTGAATGCATTAGTTCATGTACTCCTCACAATAATCCCATGAGGCAAGTTGTTATGTTATTCTTGTTTTGTAGATAAAGAAGCAGGAATGAGGCAATTTAACTCACTCAAGTCCACAGGGTAAGTAGTAGAACTGGTATGTGAACCCAGATAGCCAGGCTCCAAACCCAGACTCTTAACCACTGTAGCAGCTAAAAGTTAATCATATCAGAGTCCAAATCAGGTTGCTTTTGGTGTTGCTTCTCTTGGTTTCTATCACCCAGCGTTGTTTCCATTTATCATTAATTTCAAAATGGAGAAGTAAACGCATTACTTAGCACAGCAGTTTGGGAGGAGATTTTCTGAAACATAGGACCCATGATAGAAATGGAAGTGCAGGGGTAAACGGATAAAAAGGGGGCATTTTATCAATTGGGTACCCCCTACTCTAAACTGGTGGTCTTCAAACTTTCTGAGTGGCATGAACCTATCAGCATAACACACAATTTGGGGGCACACAATCCCCAAAGCATGAGTGTATGTGTGTGTCTCTGTGTGTGTGTCTGTCTGTGTGAAATTCACATGTATGGCTCTGTGATTAGATTCTCGTGGTGGGTACTGTGGTGATCTGTCCAGATCCCCTCTTTAGAGCTGATGCCTCCTTCTCCTAGAAGTAGGAAGGTCAGTTGCTAAAGCCTCACAGCTGCAGTCCTCACTGGAAACCGCCCTCCGCTGAAGGAAACTGCTCATCCAAGGTCATGATCTCCCAGGGTGTGGCCTGCAGCCAGTGATTGATGGGGGTGCAAAAGCCCAACTCCTTTGCCTTAATTCAGGACTGCTCTGAGGGCCATCCCAGCTCCAGAGCTCTCTGTACGATGGCTGAGGCCTCTGTCACACGTGCATTCAGGTCAGCTTCCCCCACTGCCCAATCCTGCCGTCCTCACGTCATCACAGGTGTATCACCTGAGACCACTCCCACTCACCTTCACGCAGCTTTACATTTCAGAGTCTGTTTCCAGAGACCCAATCAAATAGACCTCCAAATTAAAACTCAAACAAGGGTGAGGTGAAAATAAATATAAAAAGCTGTAACATTTTCTATTTACACCCAGCAGTTGTCTTGTGCACCCTTGGGCTGTGCCTACAAGCTTTAGAGATGATTCCTGAGGCTTATAATTTAACACATTATTCACATTAATCCCAGCCCAGGGATAGAAACAGAGGTCTGGGAGGAGGAGGAAGAAAAAAAGGGAGTCCTTGCCTGATCCTTCCCACCCAGTTCAGATTCTCCTGGCATGGACACTCACGGCCCTATTTCCTTCTCCTCTGGGACATTCATCACACTTGTGTAAACTTGTTTAACGACTGTCTTCTCAAAAGCCTAGCGATCAATGAAGTCAAGTTCTGTGTCTGTCTTGTTCATCGTTGTATACTTAATACCTAATAGTTCCTGATATTCAGGAGATGCTCAATAAATATTTGCCTATTGGGAGGGAAAGTGGGAGAGGAAGAAGAGGGAGAAGGAGGGAGAAGGAGAGGATGGAAGGGTCAGGAAGGGGGAGACGCTTAATCAGGATCTGTTCACCCCTCATTGTCAGCAACCAGTGTTACACAGAGGCTGAGCCCTTTCCCAGCTATTTCAGTCCAGCGGGTCCTAAGGACTGCCTTGAACCCGGAGGGTCCTTCACGGGGAATACAGAAGGAGTATGTATCCATTGGTTCATCCAGTAAATCCCATAGAACCTACCATGTATCAAGTAACCTGCTGTGCTCTGGGGATGCAGAGGTATGTGAACATAGACAAGGGCCCTGAGCTTGCGCAGCCTGAGCCTGGGAGTAGACATTAATCAAACAAAAGCACAAAAATATATCGACAAATTATGGTAACTACTCTAAAGGGAAGTAGGGGCATGCCCTGAAAATGGCCGAGTCTGCTGTGCATTTGGGGCGGGGGTGGGTTGAGGATGGCAGGGAAGTCTGCTCAGACATGGCTTCCCTGTCAGAGAAGGTGATGCTTGAGCTGCGATTGACGGATCTGGTTAGTTGGGCCAGTGTTTCTTGACCTGGGGACTATTGATATTGGGGGCCAGATAATTCTTGCTGGGGGGCGGGGGTGTCCTGGGAACTGTACAACCTTTAGCAGCAGCCTAGACCTCTACCCACCAGACGTTAGTAGCACCGCCCCCAACGCCCCATCTATGACAGTCGCAGTGTCTCTGGACGTTGCCAGATGTCCCTGGGAAGGCAAGATGGCTCCCAGTTGAGAACCGCTGAACAACAGGAATAGTTGAGGTGTTCGGGGAAGGGAGAAGGGCAGGAAGGGGAAAGGTATGGGAGGAGTCACATCTGCAGGGACCCCAGGGTGAGAAAGCAGTGTGGCTGGAGGTGCTGGCCGACAGGGCCAGGCCCTGCAGGCTGAGAAAGAAAGAAATGAGTTGTCTGCTCCCTGGTAAAGAAAACAGAAAATCACACACAGAGAGAGAGGGTGCGGGCCTACAAGGCTACTGACAGGATCTCATGACTAATCACCAGGATCCAAATAAGCCTCGGGCTTCCCTGGTGGCTCAGCGGTTAAGAATCCACCTGCCAATGCAGGGGACTCGGATTCAAGCCCTGGTCCGGGAAGATCCCACGTGCCGCGGAGCAACTAAGCCCGTGTGCCACAACCACTGAGCCCACACACCACAACTACTGAAGCCCGTGGACCCAGAGCCTGTGCTCCGCAACAAGAGAAGCCACCGCAATGAGAAGCCTGCGCACCGCAACGAAGAGTAGCCCCCGCTCGCCGCAACTGGAGAAAGCCCACGCGCAGCAACAAAGACCCAACGCTGCCAAAAATAAATAAATAAATTTTAAAAAAAGAAAAGAAATAAGCCTCCAGAAATCCGGAGCACTGAGACAATATTAATTGAGCTGGGTTAGCACATGTAGCGCGTGCACCCGGCTCCCAGGGCTGATGAGGGGATGACAGATGAACCCAAGTGGGGCAAGAGGACGCGCCAAGGGCTCCATTTAATAAATCAGCTGACACTCCCCTGCATTTGCATTGCTAATGGCGGTACCTAAACCCCAGGTGTTGCTGCAGAAACTTGTCCTGCTGCTGCCTCCCCATCTGTAACTCCCAAGGGAGTTGGCAAAGGGTAGCAGGGTGCTGGGTGGTGAGGTCTGAAACACATTTTAAAATCAGCCTGGAGCTGGTGGATAATGACATGTCCAAAAGATCTGGCCACACACGTGTAGGTTTGCTGTCCTAACGAGCACCTCAAAGCCTGGGTCACAGGGTCCCCAAGGCAGAGCTGTGCTGGAATGGGGCACCAGGGCATCCAGCCCCCAGATGCCTCCTTCTCGGGCTACTGAGCTCCCAGACATTCCACCATGAGTTCATTTGCTAACCAGAGAGGACCTCCAGTAAGTGAAAGTTAACCACTTTGGATCTCTGTTTCTTCCAGTCCATGCTGAAATTTTTCTTTCTTTTTTCCTGTGGCGGCAGGGGGTGGGGGGTGGAGGGGGGTGGCAGGGAATACTGAATATCAGAATCATGTGGGGAGCTTTTTCAATATATACCCCATGCCCCATCAGCCCTAAAATTCCCATATGCTCTCAAAGGGGTGTGTCCTTCAGGATCAGTGTTGCCATTTTTCCTCTTGCCTCGGACTCCAATATAATTTGATACGACACTGTCCCTGATCCTGTCTTTATTTAAAATTTTGGTATTTTTTTCCTTGTGGATTTTTTTCCCATTAATTTGGATTTTTAAAAAATATTGCATTAGAATATTATTTATCTTGATGACTGAAAATTTTAGGGCCCCTTAAATTTTTATTTTATTTTAATTTATTTTATATTTAATTGTGGTGAAACACACCTAACATAAAATTTACCATCCTAACTATTTTTAAGTGTGCAGTACAGTGGTATTAAGTACATTCACATTGTTGTGGAACTATCACCACCATTCATCTTCCCAAACTGAAACACTATAGCCATTAAAGAGTAACTCCCCCTTCCCTCCTCCCCCAGCCCCTGGCAACCACCATTCTACTTTCCATCTCTATACATTTGCAACTCTAGGTGCTTCATATAAGTGGAATCACTTGCCTTTTTGTGACTGGATTATTTCACTTAACATAATGTCCTCAAGCTTCATCCATATTGTAGCATGTATAAGAATTTCCATCCTTTTTAAGACTGAGCAATATTCCATTGCATGTATGTACCACATTTTGCTTATCCATTCATCCATCCATGGACACTTGGGTTGCTTCCACCTTTTAGCGGCTGCACCATTTTCCCTTCCCATCAACAGTGCACAAGGGTTCCAACTTCTCCTCATCCTTGCCAACGATTTTTCCCTTCCCTTCCCTTGCCTTGCCTTCCTTTCCCTTCCTTTTCTCTTGATAGCACCCATCCTAATGATGTGAGGTGGTAGTGCCTCTTAAATTTTGTGCCCAAGGAGGTATCTCACTCATCTCACTGCAGTCCCCACCCTGCCTCCTAGTTACAAGTTGGCTTCCTGATAAACATGTGTTACATCCCACAAGTGGGCTGGTGTAGGAATAAATACTGTGCATTTGGATTAGAAGCCTGGTTTCTAACTGTGTGACCTTGGGCAAGATACTTAACTTGTCTGTGCCTTAGTTTCCCCATTGAGAAAAGGAGGCAAGCACTTCTATTTACCTGATAGAATGGTCATGAGGATTAAGTGGATTAGTATATATAAAGCTCATAGACATAGTAACCCTTATACCTTCTGTTATCAAAAATCTCACCCTATGGATGTAGCTATTTGTTTTTAATAAACTTATCACTTTGGAATAATTTTAGGTTTATAAAAATGTTGCAAAGATAATACAGAGAATTCCCGTGTATACAACTCCCTCCCTCTAACATTAACATCTTACACAATCATGGTACATTTAAGAAATTAACATTGATACATTATTATCTAAACTACAGACTTTATTTGCATGTAACTGGTTTTTCCACTAGCTGTCCCAGGATCTAAGCAAGAATACCACGTTGCATTTCGTGTGTAGCTGTTTTTGTTTTGCTTTGTTTGTATTTCTGTATTTTGCCTGAAGAATGTTTTTAAGAGCTGGAATTTGAAAGCCCTTAGATAGGACATGGCTCTCCATTCTGCCACAATCCGCCACCGCTCCCTACTGTTGTGTGCCTGCTTCCGACATCTGCATTTGCTGCCTGCCCCTGGAGACCTGAGAACCTGTAACCCTGGATCAGCTGATGGCTCAATCCCTTCCCCTCTTAGAGGCTGTAATTCGGTGATTAATTCTCTCGGGTCTGCAGAAATCCTCTATTAAAATTCAAATGCTGTCAGGGAGCTAGTTCAACTGAACCAATTCACAGATAAACATCTTAGCAGAAATTAGTTGATAGGGAGGATGGTCTTACGGGCTAGTTAGTAAAAGTGCCTGGAGGTGAGAAGAGTGCCTGGTAGGGAGATGGACAGGCACCTCCAAGGAAAGGCTGGCCAGGCTGTGATGCTAGATTTATCCATCTTGTATCTTGGGCTGGGCCCTGCCTGTGATAGGCCCTGATTCTTACTGCTCAGTTATGTAACAGATCTCCCACCCACCACCCCAGGGCTCCCTGGCGTCATGGATCTGTGAGCCCAGCAGAGCCCAGCACGTTGCTAACTTGGGCCTCTCTGCTGGCTCTGCCTCATTCCTTTCCAGAATGTGGGTAACTCAGGTCCTTGGTGGTGGTTGGGAAAGAGGCTGGAAGAAACTCTGCCACCAAGTTATTAAGGAGTTTCTCTTTACCCGGGGCAATGCAAAGTGCTAAATCAGGGTTTGAAAGTGAAGAGCTAAACACAGCAGGGGCAGTATTTTCAAACTTATTTTTTACTCAAAAATAGACCACCGGTTATGAGCGATCAACTAGCTTATTTTATTCTCCATATTTTTACATACTTGGGTGTGCGTATACAAAAGTTCACGTAAGAGTTACTTGTCTTGTATCTGCATATTTAGAGAATTGCACTTATTGACTAATAGCATAAATACTCAGAAAAAAGAAGAGAAAGTTGATTATTTAAAAAAAAAAAAATTGGGCTTCCCCGGTGGCGCAGTGGTTGAGAGTCCGCCTGCCGATGCAGGGGACACGGGTTCGTGCCCCAGTCCGGGAAGATCCCACATGCCACGGAGCGGCTGGGCCTGTGAGCCATGGCCGCTGAGCCTGCGCGTCCGGAGCCTGTGCTCCACAACGGGAGAGGCCACAACAGTAAGAGGCCCGCGTACCGCAAAAAAAAAAAAAAAAAAAATTGAGAATGTTCCCCTACCTTAGATTCTTGCTTTTGCTGTGGGTAAAGTTTACAAGATGCCTCTAATATCAGCCACACAATTTCCCCCTGTCCTCACCCTAGTGCTTTTTTTTGGTGCTACAGCATAGTTGGGAAATAAGATGGACCAGACAGACCTCTTTTGAGTACTGGCTCCACCACTAACTGGTCATGGGAAATTGGGCAAGTTACTCAACCTATTTGTGCCTCAGCTTCACCTGTGAAATGGGGATAATTGTAGCACCTGCCTCCCGGGGTGGTTGTGAGATTAAAAAGATGGGGGAAGCAAAATGTAGGGGGAAAAAAATAATTTTCTCTTTACCCTTCTAGGTTCTTGGCTGAGACACCCCTGTAATAAAAAGATTAACAGGAGAAAAACAAGCACAAGTACAATAACATGTATACCTTCTGTATATGTAAGAGGTACCCAGGAAAACTGAGTAACTCTCCCGAATGGCCTAAGCCATCACCTTAAATACCATCTTCAGCTAAAGACAAAAGAAGATGTTTGGGGCGGCGGAGTCAATTACAGGAGGTAACCAGGAAAAGCAAAGTAAACAAGGGTAAGGTTGTTATTCAGAGTTCTTAAAGTCGTTGCCTTCTCCAATGATAAGAGTTTCTAGGGATTTAGAGTCATCTTCCTCTTCCTGGTGCAGAGAGGGATTGATACACCCTTGCAAATGGAGAGTTCACTTGGAAATGTCTTTTACAAAAGGGTAACTTCTATTTGGTTTTCAGAGCTTCTCCTGTGTCTGCAATTTCTTAAAACTAACCAGCTCAAGGTAATCCTTTGCCAAAGAGACGTTTTTTCAGCTGATTTCCTTTCTTTCTTTCCTGTTTTTTTTTTTTTTTTTTTTTTTTTTTTGTGGTACGCGAGCCTCTCACTGTTGTGGCCTCTCCCGTTGCGGAGCACAGGCTCTGGACATGCAGGCTCAGCGGCCATGGCTCACAGGCCCAGCCGCTCCGTGGCATGTGGGATCTTCCCGGACTGGGGCACGAACTCTCAACCACTGCGCCACCAGGGAAGCCCTCTTTCCTGTTTTTTTAACATCTTTATTGGAGTATAATTGCTTTACAATGTTGTGTTAGTTTCTTGTAGTCTTTATAAATGTGTGGGAGATAAAACCTTGGAAATCCAGACCTACTGAGTCCAAATTTCCTGCTCTTTGGACACAGAACTGACCCTTCAGAAGGACCCTTCCTCTAGCCCCATTTTACAGACAGGAAAACTAAGGCCATGGAAAAGGAAGGCTTTTTGGTTTCAGTTTAGGAAATAAAATTAGGAAAAATAAAATTTAGGAGATTGAAAGAAAGTACCTGCAATAAAAACACAAAGAGATGAAACAGCAGGGCCAGACTAGATAGAAGCTAGACAGAGTGTCCACAAAAATGTGAAGGCTGAGAAGGTTAACAAAACAGTGAGCTCACTTCTGACAGGTAACTGGAAAGAACAAGCCGTGTTGTCATACTCCTCAGAGGCTGGCCCGGCAGCTGCCAACATGCCAACAGCAGCCCCGCGTGACCCCCACCTCCCCATGCACTGCATGAGGCTCCACGCTCCTTACCTGCACTGAGCCGTGTCTGGGGGATGCTCCCATCAAGCCCCTGGAGAAGATTTGCTCTGAGCTCCCTTTTTTCCCTTTGGCTCCTTGTTGGCTGCAGTTGGCCTCTGCCACACCCTCCACTGCAGACGGATGAAGTGGGAATGTTCAGAAGGTACTGTCTACAAAGAAAGCACCTTTCCTGAAAGCTGGGGGCTGGGGAATCAGCATATGCTGTAGCACATTCTGGATCCTTCCAGAAACATGGTTCCTCTTCTCCAGTCATCCCTGTATACCTTGACTTAGGTTATACGCACACACACACACACACACACACACACACACAGGGAAAAAGAGGAAGGAACAAAGACTTCCTGCTTCCACTACTGGTCAAGCAATTCCATTTGGCCTGAGCAGGTATGGTCAGTGACCTGCAGGATGGCTCAAAGTCAGATGGTGGCAGAATAAGACAGATAAGAAAACAGAGGGACAGGA
Organism: Monodon monoceros; assembly: GCF_005190385.1. Lineage (NCBI taxonomy): Eukaryota > Metazoa > Chordata > Mammalia > Artiodactyla > Monodontidae > Monodon > Monodon monoceros. The sequence continues at coordinate 83,840,663 of NW_021703784.1, read as the reverse complement.
GAAGTTGCCAGGGACTGGGGGGGAGGGCTCCAAGGTTTGCTATCTCTGGCCCCTTTGAACATTTTTCCTCTGTTGTGAAGCAACGTCTGTACATATCTAACCCGCCTGCCCGCCCCAGCTCAAATGAAGTGTGTGAGCAGGTCCACGCACCCATTCCCCTCCTGTGAAGATGAGGTCACCTCCTGAGTTCTTTCCTGTGCATCTGAGTGTAGCTGGCAGGCTCTTTGATCTCCTGTCTCCCTCTGAGTGGCCTCTGAGTGGCCTCAGGTGAGACACCAGAGGCTTGTGGCAAAATGTGGAACTTCTACCTGTTGGGAGTGGAGCCCAGCTCCAGCTAACCTCGGCAGGACCCAGACCAGGTTGTCCCAGCTGGCACTCCGTTTGCATTACTTCATCCCCCTCAAGAAGGGCAATTCATTAAACGTGCCATTTGATGAGATGGAATCTTCATGCTTTGGTGGAATGTTACTTTAGATTAATTCACACAGTGGAAAAATAGCTTTTTCTGTGAAACTGTGAGCTACTTGGGGTTCTGAGAAACAATCCTTTACCTTCACAGATGGCTGGAACACACGGTATAGTCAGGACAGCACAGTAGATTGGGAAGATTAATGACCTCTTGATGAAAAATTTAGGAGACGTGCTATATTTTTTAGTGTTTAAAAATTATGTTACGTGCGGTAAAATGCACCCTTCTTAGTGTATAGTTTTCTGAGTTTTGACAAATGCATACATACATGGGCCTACCACCACAGTTAAGGTGTAGAACAGTTCTGTAGCCCCAAGAAGTTTCCTTGTGCCCCCTTTTTTGGGTTGAATTGTGTGCCTCCAAAATTCCTGTGGTGAACTCCTAACCCTCAGTACCTCAGAATATGGCCTTATTTGGAGATAGAGTCTTTACAGAGGAGATCAGATCAAAATGAGGTCCATTAGAGTGGGCCCTAATCCAATATTACTGGTGTCCTTGTAGAAAGGGGAAATTTGGACACACACACACACAGGACAGAATGTGAACATGAAGGTGGCCACCTACAAGTCAAGGAGAGGGGCCTGGAGCAGATCCTTCCCTCACAGCCCTCAGCAGGAACCAACACTGCCAACACTTTGATTTCAGAATCTGAGAACCGTAAGATAATAAATTTCTATTGTTTAAGCCACCCAATTTGTGGCCCTTTATTAGAGTAGCCCTAGCAAACTAATACAGCCCCTTTATGGTCACTACCTCCCCCTACCTCAGCCCCTGGCAGGTACTGATCCCATTTTTGTGCCTATAGTTTTGCTTTTTTTCAGAATGTCATGTGAGATCATACAGTATGTACCCTTTTGAGTCGAGCTTCATTCAGTACAGTGCTTTTGAGATTCATCCACATTCCTTTTTTTTTTATTCTTTTTTTTATTGCCGAGGAGGATTTGTTTTATGGATGTACCACAATTTTATTTATCCATTCACCAGTGGAAGAATATTTAGGTTATTTCCAGGTTTTAGGTATTGTGACTAAAGCCTCCATAAATATTCACATATAACACTTTTTGCATTTCTCTTGGGTAAATGCCGAAGGGTGGGGTTCCTGGGTCACATGGTAAATAGATGTTTACATTTGTATGAAACCACCAAATTGTTTCCAAAGTGACTGTTCCATTTTTGTGTTCTTGCCAGAAATATATGAACATTTTAGATGTTTCACATCCTGCTCACTGCACTTGGTCTGTGTTTTGTTTTTGCCAATAGTAACTATGTACAGGTATCTCATTGTGCTTTTATTTACATTTTCCTAGTAGCTAAAGACGCTGAACATCTTTTTGTGTGGTCATTTGCCATCTGTGTAACTTCTTTGTGAACTGTCTGCAAATATTTTCCCCATTTTTAATTGGGTTGTTTGTTTTTTTATTTTTGAGTTTGAGAGGATAAAAGTCCTTTATCAAATACGTGTTTTGCAAACATTTTCTACCAGACTATGGCTTGTCTTTTTATTTTCTTAACAGTATCTTTTGAAGAGCAGAAGTTTTAAATTTGGACATAGTCCAATTTATTAAAACATTTTAATGGATCATGCTTTTGGTATCATATCTAAGAAACCTTTACCTAAGGTCACAAAGTTCAGAATACCTACTTTTCATCCTGACTGAGCAGCTGATTCTCATCCTGGATAGGTCATTCATCCTTTCTCAGCCTTAGTTTACCCCCCTGTGAAATGTGGAGATTGAAGTGATAAGTATTTTCAAGCTACTTGACAGCAAGGGAACCTACATTTTTTTTTTTTTTTTTTTTTGCGGTACGCGGGCCTCTCACTGTTGCGGCCTCTCCCGTTGCGGAGCACAGGCTCCGGACGCGCAGGCTCAGCGGCCACGGCTCACGGGCCCAGCCGCTCCGCGGCATGTGGGATCTTCCCAGACCGGGGCACGAACCCGTGTCCCCTGCATCAGTAGGGGGACTCTCAACCACTGCGCCACCAGGGAAGCCCAAGGGAACCTACTTTGAACTGAGGTCATGCATGGTACCCCAGCGTATAAAATAGAAGTGTTCCTGGGGCCCCATCCTCCTGGGGTCTTGTGAAGAGTGTTTCCCTATCTCTCGTGTGTACACAGATCACTTGAGGCCCTTATAAAAATGCGGATGCTGATGTGTAGGTCTGGAATAAAGATGAGGTTCTGCAGTTCTAACAAGTTCCAGGTGATGCCCGCTGCTGGTCCAGGGCCCTCACTTTGAGTGGCAAAGCTCCAGACTTCTACGGCCAAAATGTGAGGTCTACCTTTGTCAACATAAGACTTTGGATTTCTATAGTATATTACTTCCAAGGAGAGCAAAGTTCTTCCATGTCAGTGATTCTATTTTCCTCCTTTCTATCTGCCCCATCATTATCCCCAGTTAGCCGATGGGTACACTGAGGCCCAGTTTGAGCCAAGTTCCCTGGAATGTGGCAGAATCAGGTAGAGAAGAAGGCTGCCAGCTGCTGGTGACATGCGCCATTGTGAACTGTATTATAGAGTCAGTATAATACTGAGAACTTGTTCTGTTGTATCAGAGACTCAAACTGGCTTAAGGAAGAGGGGAACATTTTTTGGCTCATGTAAGTAAAAAGTCTGAGGTTATGCTGGCTGCAAGTGTAGTTGGATCTAAGAATTTGAATGCTGTCTTAAAGAATATGGCTCTCTGAAAGTTTTACTTCTGTGCTCCTCTGAATTGGTTTCACTCCCAGGCAGGCTCTTTACATGCCATGATCAGAAGACCACTAGCTGGTCTAGGCCCACATTAGATCAGCTTAGCCCCACCAGCAAAAAGGCAGGTCCCCTTTTCCAATAGTTTCATCCAAAGCCCTACATTTGAGCTTCACTGGCTTAGCTCAGGCTACATGCCTGCCTATCCATGTAACAGTGACTGTGGCCAGTGGGCCTGTGGGATGCAGTGATCTGATGGACCAGGCCTAGATGATGCTTATAGCCTGGTGGTGAGATCAGCTTCACCTGAACCACATGGACTTAAAGTACAGAAGGAAAGGTTCCCAAAAGAAAGGGGAATGTTGTTTGTTGAATGGGCAAACAACAGTGTCCACTACAGTCACTAGAAATTCATATGCATGAAAGCCTATGTTTTTGTTTTTGTTTCAGGTTTTTAAGGGGGAAGGAGAAACAAGAATCTATAACTCTGACCACTCAGGAAATATTCTCATTGTGCCTTATATGCCTCAATTCCTCCTTAGCACTCGACCTGTTTCAAAGCTCCTTGGATTCCCTTCCTGTGTTTTCAGCACAGCTCCCACCTCCTCCAACACCCAAGATTTTCACACTACCTTTCCCAGTCTGACAAATGTACTTCAATGCTAAACATTTCTATTCCTATTCTCCCAGAGGGCCTTGGATTTGAAGTGAGAATTGCAACAGAGAACAATGTTTGACACAAAGTAATTGTGCACTGAAGATGGAATTTTAGGCACTGGGGAATTGTTTTTTTTTCCTAGGAGAGGAGCATCTCCTTGGTCTTGCCAAATCATCCATCTGGTTTTGCTGACCTACAAAGTTGGCCAAGGTTACAGCCTTCCAGCCCCAGAGCAATCCCCTCTTTCTGGAGGCGGCAGTGGAAACAGGTGGAGTCATAGCTGGGCTGACTCAAGGTGATGTCAGGACTCTCTTGGGAGGGACCTTGAACTAGGAGTGCAGGTGGCAAACCTTGCCTAATTGTCAGAGTGAAAAGCCTGTAAATTGAGACCTCAGGAGGGGAACATTCTTGCTTTCTCTCTGGCAGACAGCAGAGGCTGGTTGGGGCCTGAGAGCCATCAACTTCAGTCATTCAGCTGGTAAGAAACACCCCCCAGCTGTCAGTCTACAGGCAGGACCACATGGCCCCCCAGCAGGCGAAGGATGGCTCTGGCTACAAAAAAGCCAGTTCTGGCCAAAGATGGGAACTTTGTGTGTGTGTGTGACATCTCGTTGAGGTACTGTACTGTCGGGTTAGTCTGATAGGGTATTTTACTGAATGACACAAATTCCTGCTTCAGTAAGAGCACCCCAGTGTCAATAGTGAATGTAAATAGATTGTCTTATAAAATGAGAACATACATTCACAGTGTTCCAACCTCCCCCTCCCGAGTGTATGAGCTATGAGACCATACTTGGCACGGGTAGATGCCTCTCCCTCCCTCGCCCGGCGCACACAATGACCCCCTTTATGCACTGCCCGCTGGCCTCCCTGGGAAGGGCGCTCGCTGTGTGCGGAGTCTGACTACAGTACTACTGTACGTGCTAATCTTTAACCCGAAATGGCATTTATGATGGTGAGAAGTGGTATGTGCTGTGCTCCCTTCATCCCCTCCAGCAAACAGAATGTACTGACTCTAAACAGGTAGGACCAGTTGCTGCCAGGCCCTCAGAGACACAGTGTTCTGCTGTGGAATTAGCTGTGCGTAATGGGCCCATTCAAGCCGGCTGCAGGTGCTTTCCCCTCCCGGCTGCACAAATCCAGGAGCTGGGCCTGGACCCCAAGGGCTGGCAGGGGGTAGGTTTGGGTTTCTGAATGGGCTTTGTTCACTCACTGGAAGAGAAAGCTCCAAAGCTCGTTGGGGCCTGAGAGCCATCAACTTCAGTCATTCAGCTGGTAAGAAACACTGAGCACGATATCCTGGGAATGGGGCTTAAAGCTTCGAATGGATACCCTCAGGGGTCAGGGGCTGAATAACCCCTTTGAGCAACTTCATATCTGAAACAAGTTCGATCCCCTTAGGGCCTTTTCGTATAATGATTGGCTAGGTAGGGGAAAGCCATGCTTGACGAGCAAATGGAGTTGACATGAGCAAAAAGACGCAGAAGAATTAGGTAGTTGACTCAAAACACACATCCAGCTTGGCCCATCCAGTTCGAGGCAAGACAGGCCTCCCGATTCTTGAGCTTTGGCCTCTTCGGAGGTTATTGCATTCCCAGCAAGGCTCCTCACACGAGAGGCCAGGCGTCACTCCTTCCTCGTGGCCCTGTTACGCACTTGGGTGGAAGATGAGAAGCAGGGGGAGTGGCAAATGTAGAGCGGGTTCCAGTCCGGGCTCTGGGCCCCGTAGTTGTATGATGGTGGGTCCATCCCTTCATGGCTTTGGACCTCGGTTTCCTCACCTGCGAAGAGAAAGCCAGGACAGATGGTCTCCAGAGCCACCCGTAGCACTAATGTTCAGCAGAGAACATTCTGCCACGGGCAGGTGGGCTCCTCCTACCAGGAGCACCTGGGGAAGCATGGGGAAGCATGGGGAAGGGGGAATGTCCTGTGGGATAAAGATGCTGAAAGGGAAAAGGAAGCCCTAAAATAATCACGCCACTAATTTGGAACTTTTACCTTCTTCCTATTGACCGATGTGAGCCCTCTTAAAGAATGACAAAGTGCTGGGCTTCCCTGGTGGCGCAGTGGTTGAGAGTCCGCCTGCCGATGCAGGGGACACGGGTTCGTGCCCCGGTGCGGGAAGATCCCACATGTCACGGAGCGGCTGGGCCCGTGAGCCATAGCCGCTGGGCCTGCGCGTCCGGAGCCTGTGCTCCGCAACGGAGAGGCCACAACAGTGAGAGGCCCGCGTACCGCAAAAAAAAAAAAAAAAAAAGGAAGAATGACAAAGTGCTAATTAGAATCTTTGAGTCCTTTTTCTCTCATTCTTTTCCTCTTCAGATGTGGTGTCTTGGCCAAGGTCAGCGGGAGAATTGGTGACAGATCTCCTGCTTCCCATCTGTAAACCTTTCCAATGACTATGTGGCCACCTGTGCTCAGCAGCTAGCAACTAGACCATCCCCCAGCGGCTGACAGCAATGACAGGAAACATGACATTAGTGATGGAACTCAGACCCTGTGCATATACATTACCTACATCGGTTCATTTATTTCTTCAAATTAAAAACCTGTGATAGGTATACTTGAAACTAATATAAGAAGTCAATTTTATCTCAATTAAAAAACCAACAACCTATGATAGGTGTACTTTTACAAGTTCCATATAGACATATGGAAAGTAAAGCTTAGAGGATGATTTGTCTGAAGTCACAAGGTTTAAAATTTGAACCCAAGCAACCTGGCCGCAGAATCTTTTCACCTAGTCATTGTACCGCATTGCCTTGCTATGGGCTCTTAGTCAGAGTTATGAAAATATTCCATAAAGATGGATTTTTAAAGTGCTCTCAGCATTCCTGATTAGAAAACCAGTTGGTGAACAGGGCACCCTCTTTATGGGCTGTGGGCTATTCTTGGTACACTGGGACAGGGCCCTGGAGACAGAGCCACAGATGTCCTCCTCTTAGGCTCTCCAGCCTCTGTAAAAGGGTTTCTTCTCCAACTGCAGTGTCGCCAGGCTTGCTAATACCCTGGAGCCGGCCAGTGGGTGATCTCACATAGAGTGAGAGTTTGTCTAGAATTCTCCAAAGCGGAAGAAAACAATGTAATCATTCTCTGGCTCCTGCTGCTAAAGGATCAGTCCCAAGATCCTGGAAACTCTTGCCCAGGGAATGTTCTGTTTCAGTGTCTTCGTGTGATGGTTGGGTGGGGAGAAGGGCTTGGATGGGGCACTAGAGTAAGCAGTCACTCTCAGAAAGACCAGAGCAACATGAAACACTTTTCTCTATCTTGTACTGGAGAAACTCATTCTTGATATGATCCTCAAAATTGAAAATGGGGAGTGTGCCTGTTTTCCAAATGGACAGGCCAAATCTGGCCCCAAGAGGCTCAGCAATTGGTGTTCTGTCCCAGAGCCCTCTGTGGAGGCAGAGAAAGAGACCGAGGTACCTGGTGTGTTGCCAAATGCCTCCTTCGCTCAGGGGTATCATGACATCAGGTCACAGAATATGCCTCCCGATGACATTCAATTCTAGGAAAAATGTTTGGCTTTATCAAACTAGAACTGGCTGACCTCAGGAGAGAATGTGCCCAGGACCACGTGGTCCCCTTGCAGCAGGCCTGGGCTGGAGTCGCTTCGGTCTCACAAGTAGCTGACTCTAAAGGTGGCTGGGCTTGCAGGGTCAAAGTTCACAAAACACAGCCTATGAGGGTTTTGATTTGTCTTAAACAGACCATGTCCTCACCAGGCACCACAGCCGAAACACCCCTTCTTCAGGGAAGCTTTTCCATAACCTCCAGTCAGGCCTATATCCCCTGTGATTCTCCATAGTAGCTCTTATCACAGTAGCTATTTAAATAATCCCTTGTGCAATTATATATTTAATATCAATCACTTCTCCGAAGCTGTCAGCTCCACGGAGGAGATGAGTGTCTGAGGGATCCATCAATACACAGTATAGGAATACTCAGGGATATTGCAAGTTGAGGTCCAGACCACCGCAATAAAGCAAGTATCACAATAAAGTGAGCTACATGAAATATTTGGTTTCCCAGTGCATGTAAAAGTTCTGTTTATACTATACTGCGGTCTGTTAAGTGTGCATTATAACATTATGTCTAAGAAAAGCAATGTACATACCTTAATTTAAAAATACTTCATTGCCAAAAAATGCTAACCATCATCTGAGCCTCCAGCAAGTTGTAATAGTAATGTTAAAAATCACTGATCACAGATCACCATAACAAGTATGATAATAATTTAAAAGTTTGAAATACTGTGAGAATTACCAAAATGTGACACAGGGACACAAAGTGAGCAAATGCTGTTAAAAAAATGGTGCTGATAGACTTACTTGACAGAGTTGCCACAAACCTTCAGTTGGTAAAAAAGCACAATATCTGTGAAGTGCAATAAGTGAAGCACGATAAAACAAGGTATGCCTGTATAGGGCTGGCACTTAGTAAGCATTTACTAAATATTTGTTGAGTAAAGTAGGTAGAGGATATTACATCAAAAAATCGGTAAGAATATGTTGGGACCAGAAATGATCTCACATGTTTATTTCCACCCTGGAAAGGGAGGCTAGGAGCGATAAAGTGACTAGTTCAAGGTCACAAGGTGGGCTGATGAGAGTGCTAGAATAGAACCCAAGACCCTCTACTTCAGTTCGTTCCTTGAGGGGTTACCTTTACTGTTTGCTCTTAACTAAGCTCTTTTGTGGGGTGTTCCCATCCCTCCACCTCCAAATACAGCTGTCATCTGTTCACTTCTCTCCATCTCTAGTACCATTACTCTAGGCCAACCTGCCATCATCTCTTGCCGGGAATTGCAGGGGCTTCCTAACAAGTCTCTCAGTTGCTCCCCTGGCCCTTTCCACTCCCTCTACACACAGGAACTGGAGTGATTTTTTTTAAGCGTGTGCATCACAGCATGTCATTCCCCTGCTTCAACCCCCCCAGTGATGTCCCAAATGTAACCACAGTCATTCCTTACCAAGGCCTCCCAGCCCTGCGTCATCTGGTCCTTGCCTCTCTCCTCTCCTCTCCACTCTTCCTCTCACCAGCCACATTCCACCCCTGCTGGCTTCTTTCTTCTGCTGCTCAAACATTCCAAGTTTGCAGTTTCTTCTGCTTGGAATACTTTCCGGCAGATCTACTTACTCATCCTTCTTTTCACAGTGTCACCTCTGACCATCCTGTGTAAAGTGACCCCTCCTGCACCTCTACAGCACTCCCTATCACAGGATTCCATTTTGGTACTTTCACAACATAAATCACTCTCTGAAATCGTCTTTTATTTTTTTTTAAACTTACTTGTTTTCTTATATACCGTCTGCCAAATCATACTCTAACGTAATCCCCAGGAAAGTGAGAACTTTGTTTTGTATATTACTATATGTCTGGGCACCTCAATCAACATCCATATATGTTCATTGAATTTGTTGAATGAATTAATGTTTGCAACCACTTCTATTTAATTGGAGGTACTATCATGGATTTGTTCCTGAAGGTGGTGGCAAAGAGTTAACTCATCCAAAATCCTAGAAGGTTCGCATGGAAAAGGAAGACACTTGGATAAGTCAAACATTTCCAAAATTGAACAACATCAGAATCACCAGGCGGTTGGTAAAAATAGAGATTCCTGGGAACCATCCAGCTCACAGTGGATTAGAACATCCAGGGCTGAGTCAGGAAGTTTCTGGCTACTGACATAAAGTGGACCAGTTTGGAAAACCACTGGGTAATGGGATCCAAAACCAAGTACATGTTCTTATTACCTTTGACCTTTATCTACACTTCTGGGAAATAATCCTAACTGCAGAAAGACTTTGTGTACAAAGATATTTATCTCACCTTGCTTATAAATGTGCAAATTTAAAAACAACATAAATCTTCCAAAGTAGGAAAAATGATTAAGGAAACTATGATATGGTCACTTGATGGACATTAAAATGAATACTTATGAATATGTTTCTACATGAAAAGTGTTTTGACTTTGCTATAGTCTATTTGTGATTGTTGGTCACAATCTCAGGAGTTTCTTGAGTGAAATTTGAAACTGGCCTCCATAAATGAAGGGCAAGAAGAGATGGAAGAAAGAGGCAGACCACTTCAGATGGGTAGGTGGCAGGTTTAATAAGCAAGGGGACTTACATACACAGCTTGGCTTGGGTGGTTGCAAGGCAGTGAATCTTCATACCCACCTGTCAGAATCTTAAAAGTTTATATGGAGGCCTTAATGGGGTTCAGTCATCATACCCTCCAGAAGGTCTCAGCACCACATTGCTCTCTCAAGAATGTGTCCTTGAAAACAGCTCTTAGTGTAGGAACAGTGGGCAAAATGTACATTCCAAGGACAGGGAAGAGATGAGGAGCTTCTTATTGCCCAGGTCAACTAGCAGTCACGTCCTCTAGATGACCTCCTTCAAGAGTGTCCCCTCTCCAAGTTTGTATGTAACAATCCTTACCCCCATGGTGATGGTATTAGGAGGTGGGGACTTGGGGAGGTGCTTAGGTCATGAGGGTGGAATCCTCAGGAATGGAATTAGTGCCCTTATAAAAGAGACTCCAGAAACCTAACTCGTCTTCTTCTGCCATGTGAGGATACAATGAGAAGTTGGCAGTCTACAACCAGAAGAGGGTCCTCACCAGAACCCAACCATGCTGGCACCTTGATCTTGGACTTGTAGCCACCAGAACTGTGAGCAATAAATTTCTGCTGATTATAAGCCTTCCAGTCTGTGGCATTTTGTTATAACAGCCTGAACTGACTAAGACAGCCTTCATGCTAGAATGTAAAATTGTTCATTTGGTATAGAAGTGGTTAAATGCACAACACGTACTGGGAGCTGACTACATAGGTTTAAATTCCAGCTCTGACTTGGTATGTGATCTTGGTCAAACTACTAAACCTCTCTGTACTTCTGTTTCCTCATTTTTTAAATGGAGGTAATGATAGTACTTATCTGAAAGGGTTATCGTAAGGATTAATGAGTTAATATATGTCATGTATTAGGCCATCAAGGAATATTATTTATATATATATATATTATTTAATGTATATATAGAGAGGTGGAGGGAAGACTAGAAGGAATTATGTTAAAATGCTCACAGCAACTATGCTGAGCGTGTTAGGTAAGCGTGATTTTCCTTTTCTTTTCTCCATTCTCCATGAGGTGGTTCTATTATCTCTATAACTTACCAAGCGTAATAACAGTCAAATCTCCAGTGCAATGCAAAACCAAGCATTTTCATCAAGGGATATGAGAAACCACCATGAGCATTGGGGTAGGAGGTGGGGATGGAAAGAAGGCAAATGTACCAAGGAATCTTTGCAAATGTAAAATCTTATATTCAAATATAAAATATGAAAATAAGATTCATAACATTCACTTATATAACACCTGTATGCCCAAGCTTATCCAGCTGCTCCCGGACCACAAGAGCATATGAAGGTTGGGAAGAGCTGCTCCGAGGCCATCTCCCTTCACCTTTCTATCTCCCATGGGAGGCTATCGTGAGACCATTTATCATCACTTCCCGGGTTCTGATGAGGTATGGGGCTTTCTGCCATGCCCTCCTCAGACTAGAGCTGCAGAATATAAAACTGCTTGGCTACAGTCTAGAATCAGCTTCTCAGGGACAGGGTACCCCACAACTCACACTGTATCCATCAAGCCCCTTTATTTTCAGGGTTATCCTGAAAATAAAGTGTGTGGGAGTGTGGGACAAGGATCACGGGGAGCTGGCACCTTTGCACTGTTCTTCTTTGCAGCATGTATGCACTGTCTAAATCGAAAAGAGGCTCATTGTAGCTTTACCAGTCAGGTCACTCAGGTTTTGGCCTTAGCCTTGCCTTATCTTGTAATAAGACAGATAAAGTTGTGAATAAGACAGATAAAGTTCCTGCTCTCATGAAGTTTACATTCTATTGAGGTGACAGACCACAAATTAAGTGAACAGGCACAATAATTAAGTGAACTCTATATTATACAGTAGAAGATGATGTAGATTATGGAAAGCAGAAAAAAGTAAAAGGTTAAAGGGATCAGCATTTTAAGGTAGGGAGGGAGATAGCCATATTGAATCGTCAACAAGGTACCCCTAATTGAGAACATTAGATGTGAGCAAAGACTTGGAAGGGTCAAGGGTGTTAATCAAAAATCCTGTTTTAAGACTTGGCTTTTCGTCAAGGGATATGGGGGACCATTGCAGAGTTTGTGTTTTTAACCTATCTGTTGTAAAATAAAAGATACAGAAAACAAATGTACACCTTATTATTACAAATTATTATGAGACCTATACACTTTTAACCACCTTCCAAGTCAACAAGGAAATATGTCAGTCTCCTCAGAAGCCCTTTCATGGGCTGTGTCTCAATCAGAGTCCCCTGCCTCTGTCCAAATGTAACCACCTCCTGACTTTTCTTTTAATCACTCATTTGGTTTCTCTGTGTTTTATCACCCAAGTTTGCATCTTATCTCTAGTCACTAATAGTTTAATCTTAATACTTCCTTTAAGTCTCTGTTAACCCGCAAGTCTCCTCCATCCCTTTATTTCCCTTATAGTTTGTCTGTTGACGTACTTGGTCAGTTTGACCTACAGTTTTTCTTGTGCTGGATTTTATTAATCATTACGTGACTTTGAGCAGAGAAGTGACATGATCTGACTTAAATTTTGTAAGGATCACACTGCCTATTGTTTGAGATTGTAGGAGGACAAGGATAAAAGCAACGAGAACTCTTGGAAGCTACTGCAGAAGTTCATGAGACATGATGTGGTTTAAACCATCATGAGAGAGGTGAAAGAGTCAAGAGGTAGTTGGATTCAGGCTATATTTTGAAGGTACAGTAGCCAACAGGATTTCCTTATAATGGGACTCCTTATAATGGAGTGTGAAAGAAAGAGAGGAATCAAGAATGACTCAAAATATTTTTTTAACTGCTTTAGTAAGATATAATTTACATACTACGCTAAATAATTTACCCATCTGTAGTGTAAAGTTCAGTGCTTGTTAGCATATTTCAAGAGCTGTGCAACCACCACCACAATCTAATTTTAGAACGTTTCCATCAAAGAGAAACCCTGAATGCATTAGTAGTCATCCCCTGTTCCTGCCGAACCCTCATCCTTCCAGATCCTGGCAACCAATGTTTTTTTTGTTTGTTTGTTTTTTAACGCCTCTATCGTTTGCCTATTCTAGATATTTCATATGAACAGAATCATACAAAATGTGGTTTTTGTGAATGGCTTCTTTCACTTAGCATAATGCTTTCCAGGGTCACCCAAGTTGTAGCATGTATCAGTACTTCATTCCTTTTTATTGTCAAATCATATTTTATTGTATGGATATGCCATATATTGCATATCCATTCATCAGTTGATTGACTTTCAGGTTGTTTTCATTTATGGCTATGAAAAATGCTGATATGAGCATCTGTGCACAAGTTTTTGTACGAACATATGTTTTTGATTCTCCTGGGTATATATCTAGGAGTTTCATATGGTAGCCTCATATGGAAACTCTATGTTTAACCTATTGAGGAACCACTGGGCGGTTTTCCAAAGTGGTTGCAACACTTTACGTTCCCACCAGCAACGTATGAAGGTTCCAATTTCTCTACATCCTCACCAACACTTGTTACAATTATAACTATCCTGTGGATGTGAGCCACATCTCATTGCAGTTTTTATTTGAATTTCCCTAATGACTAATCATGTTGAAAATCTTTTCGTGTGCTTATTGGCGTTTGTGTGTCTTCTTTGGAAAAATGTCTATTCACACTCTGTTCATTTCTTAATTGGGTTGTCTTTTTATTGTTGAGTTGTAAGAGTTATTTATATATTCAGATGCATGTCCCTTGGTAGCTTTATGTTTTGTAAATATTTTCTCTCCATCTACAGGTTGTCTTTTTTTTTTTTTGCGGTATGCGGGCCTCTCACTGTTGTGGCCTCTCCCGTTGCGTAGCACAGGCTCCGGACGCTCAGGCCCAGCGGCCATGGCTCACGGGCCCAGCCGCTCCGTGGCATGTTGGATCCCCCCAGACCGGGACACGAACCCATGTCCCCTGCATCAGCAGGCGGACTCTCAACCACTGAGCCACCAGGGAAGCCCTACAGGTTGTCTTTTCATTTTCTTGGCAGTGTCCTTTGAAATACAAACGTTTTTATTCTGATGAAGTCCAATTTATCTGTTTTTTTCTTTTGTTGCTTGTACTTTTGGTGGTATTTCTACGAAACTATCATCTAACCCAAGGTCATGAAGATTTACTCTTATATTTTATCTAGTTTTATAGTTTTAAAGGTGTATAGTTTACACCTCTTATATTTAGGTCTATCATCCATTTTGAGTTGATTTTTGTGTATGGTGGAAAGTAGGAATCCATTTGGACCATTCAATTTTCTATCTTTTGCAGGTGGATATCCAGTTGTTCTAGGACTATTTGTTGAAAAGCCTATTCTTTCTTCATTGATTTTTTTGCCCTTGTTGAAAATCAATTGACCATAAATGTGAGTCTATCTCTCGACTCTAAGTTGTATTCCATTGATTTCTATGTCTATCTTTATGCCAGTACCACGCTATCTTGACTACTGTAGCTTTGTAGTACGTTTGGAAATTGGACAGTGTGAGTTCTTCAACGTTGTTCTTTTTTGGCTTTTTTTGGTTTTGTTTTTTTGTTTTTTTGTTTTGTTTTGTTTTGCCACATTGTGTGGCAAGTGGAATCTTACTTCCCTGACGAGGGATCGAACCCATGCCCCCTGCAATGGAAGTGCAGAGTCTTAACCACTGGACCACCAGGGAAGTCCCAAATCTGTTCTTCTTTTTGAAGATTGTCCTAGCTATCCTGGATCTCTTGTGCTTCCATACGGATTCTAAGACTAGCTTGTCTATTTCTGCAAAGAAGACAGCTGAAATTTTGATAGGGATTGCATTGAATCTGTAGCATATTAAATTTTAAAGTTCATCAATACAGAATGTCTTTTCATTTTAAAAAATTTCTTTCCACAATGTTTTATAGTTTTCAGAATAAAGTCTTGAACTACTTTTGTTAAATTTATTTCTAGGTATTTTCTTCTTTTTGATGCTATTGTAAATGGAATTTCTTTTCCTTCTACTTTTTTTAAATGAAATACATGTGCATAGACTGTCAAAGGCCTGATGATTCAGAGTTGCAGTTGTAAATGGGATTATTAATTTCATTTTTGGATTGTTCATTGCTAGTGTATAACAATGCAAATGAATTTTGTATATTGAGCTTGTATATCCTGCCACATTGTTAAATCTGTTTATTAATTCTAATAGTTTTTAGTGGATTCTTGAGGATTTTCTATGTACTGGATCATGTAATCTGCAAATAGAAATATTTTTACTTCTTCCTTTCCAATACGGGTACCTTTAATTTCTTTTTCTTGACTAACTGCCTTGGCTAGAACCTCCAGTACAATGTTGAATAGAAGTCACAAGAGCAGATATCCTTGTCTTGTTCTTGATCTTAGGGAGAAAGCATCAGTCATTTTCTATTAAGTATGATGTTAGCTGTGGGTTTTTCATAGGTATTCTTTGTCTAGTTGAGGAAAATTCCTGGTTTGTTGAGTGTTTTTAATCATGAAGCAGTGTTGGATCTTGTCAAATGCTTTTTCTGAATTTATTGAAATGGTAGGTATTTTTGTTCTTTATTCTATTAATACATTGACATTTGGATGTTAAACAAACCTGTGGTCCTGAGATAAATGCCATTTGAGCATGGTTTTATATGTTGCTGGGTTCAGTTCTAATATTAACCTGGGGATTTTTGTGCCAAGTTTTTTGGTTTTTTTCCTTTTGAAGTTTTGTCTGGTTTTGTTATCAGGGTGATACTGTCCTCATGGAATGTTGGAAAGTGTTCCCTCCTCTTCTATTTTTTGAAAGAGTTTAAATGTTTGGTAGAATTCACTTATGAAGCAAAGTGAACAGGCTTATTCAAATTTTCTATTTCTTCTCCACTCAGTTTCATTAGCTTATGTCTTTCTAGGATTTTTTTCCATTTTACCTAAGTGATCTAATTGGTTGACATATGGTTGCTTACGGTAACCTCTTATAATCCTTTTTCCCCCTATAAGTTCAGTAGTAGTATCTCCTCTTTCATTCCTGATTTTAATAATTTGAGTCTTATCTCATTCTTTTTCCTGGTCAGTGAAGTTAGAGGTTTATCAATTTTGTTGATCTTTTCAAAGAAACAACTTTTGGTTTTGTTGATTTCTCTATCGCTTTTCTATTCTCCATTTTATTTGCTTACACTTTAATCTTTATTGTTTCTTTTCTTCTGTTTGTTTAAATTTAGTTTTCTCTTCTTTTCCTAGTTTCTTTCAGGTAGAGTTTATTGGTTTGAGATTTTTCTTTTTCTTTTTAATATTGACATTTGCAACTATACATTTCCCTCTAAGTGTTTCTTTAGTTGAATCCCATGAGTTTTATGATGTGTTTCATTTCCATTCCTCTCAAAGTACGTTCTAATTTTCTTTGTAAGTTTTCTTTGATCTATTGTTTATTTAAGAGAATGCTGCTTTACAGCCACATATTTGTGAATTTCCCAAATTCCCTCTGGTTGTTTATTTCTAAAGTCATTGCAGTGTGGATAGAGGACATACATTGTATAATTTTAATTCTTTTGAAGTTATTGAGACTTGTTTTATGGTCTCAGACATGGTCTATCCTGGAGAATGCTTCATGTACACTTGAGGAGTATGTGTTTTCTGCTGTCATTGGATGAAGTATTCTATATATGTCTGTTAGAACTAGTTGGTTTTATTGTTTTTCAACTCTTCTATTTCTTCACTGATCTTCTGTCTACTTGTTCTGTTACTGAAGTGGGGCATTAGATTTTTTTCAACTGTTATTGTTGAATTGTTTATTTCTCCTTTCAGTTTTGTCTGGTTTTGCTTCCTGTATTTTGGGACTCTGTTGTTAGGTACACACATGATTACAATAGATTCTTACATAACACAATCTATCTTCTTGATAGACTGACAATTTTATTATTTTTGACAATTTTATCATTATAAGATGTCCTTTTTCTCCCCTCTAGTAGCAATTCTTGTCTTAATGTCCATTTTGTCTGATATTAGTATAGCCACTCCAGCTCTCTTTTGTTTACTGTTTGCATGGTGCATCTTTTTAATCTTTTTTTTTTTTGTGGTATGTGGGCCTCTCACTTTTGTGGCCTCTCCCGTTGTGGAGCACAGGCTCCGGACATGCAGGCTCAGTGACCATGGCTCATGGGCCTAGCCACTCTGTGGCATGTGGGATCTTCCCAGACCAGGGCACAAACCCGTGTCCCATGCATCGGCAGGCGGACTCTCAACGAATGCGCCACCAAGGAAGCCCTTTAATCTTTTTACTTTTAATCTACTTGTGTTTTTGTATCTGAAGTGGATCTTTTACAGACAACATACAGTCATATCATTTTAAATGTATTCTGCAATATCTGCCTATTGATTGGAGTGTTTAATCCATTTACCTTTAGTGCAATTTTGCTATTTTTGTGTCATTTGTGCCATTTTGCTATTTTTTTAATATTTCATATGCCTTTTTGTTCTTCTGTTCTCAATTACCACCTTCTTTTGTGTTAAATAAATTTTTACTAGTGTATTATTTTAATTCCCTTGGATTTTTATGTTTTATTTTTGCAGTACGTGGGCCTCTCACTGTTGTGGCCTCTCCCATTGCGGAGCACAGGCTCCGGACGTGCAGGCTCAGCAGCCATGGCTCACGGGCCTAGCCGTTCCGCGGTATGTGGGATCTTCCCGGACCGGGGCACGAACCCGTGTCCCCTGCATCGGCAGGCGGACTCTCAACCACTGCGCCACCAGGGAAACTCCCCTTGTTATTTTTTTACTACATATATTTTTTCAGTTATTTTCTTAGTGGTTGCCCTGAGAATTAAAATTAGAATCTTAATATAATTCAGTAGTAGAGTTTCAAATATATACAGAAAAAAAAAATGATAGAATTAAGAGGATAAATAGACAAATATACAATCATATTTGGGGACTTTAACACCCTCTCATAGCAATTAGTTGAATAAGTAGACAAGAACCAGCAAAGATATTGAAGAGTTGGACAACAAATTGACATGATGAACATTTCTAGAACATTCCTCCAAATAGTAGCAGAATATACATATTTTTCAAGTGTACCTAGGATATTCACCAAGACAGTCCATATTCTAGATTATAAAACAAATCTCAGCAAATGTAAAGGGATTGAAATTAATAAAATATGTTCTCCACCATAGAGAATTATATTAGAAATAAATAACATGATATTTGGAAAATACCCTAATATTTAGAAATTAAATTACATACTTCTTTAAAAACTCATGGGTTAAATTAAAATAATCATAAGAGAAATCAGAATATATTTTGAATGGAACAAAAATTTTTAAATAATATATCAAAATCTGCGATATGCAGCTATCAGTGCAAATTTCAGTGGGAAATTTATAGCATCAAATGCTCTTTCTAGGGGGAAAAAAAGGTTTCAAAACAATATTCCAGGCTATACATTAAGTAACTAGAAAAAGAGTAAATCAACCCAAAGCATGTAGAAGGAAAGAAAGAATAAAGATAAAAGCATAAATCAATGAAATAGAAAACAGGAAAACAATAGGGAAAATCAAAGAAACCAAAAACTTGTTCTTTCAAAATATCAGTAAAATAAATAACCCTCCAGTCTGACTGAGAGAGAACATATTAAGGGTGAAAGAGAGGCTATCACAACATATCCTATAAACATTAAGAGGATAATAATATTATGACCTTGATGCCAATAAATTTGATAAGTTAGATGAAATGCATAAATTACTCAAAAGATACAAACTTCCATAGATTACTTAAGAAGAAATATATAATCTGTATAGGGGTATATCTATTAAGGAATCAGAATTCATTGTTAAAAACCTTTCCCAAAGAAACTCTAAGATCAGATGGTTTTATTGGTAAAATCTCCTAAACTCCTAAGGAAGAAATAAAACCAATTATTCATAAACACCTTCAAAAAATAGAAGAGAAATGATCATGTCTGAAGTCATTTATTAAGGTCAGAATTACCCTGATAGCCAAAACCAGAAAAATATTATAAGAATATTACAGACCAAGGCAACACAAAATCCTCAGGAAAATTTTAGCAAATCAAATCCAGAATATATAAAAAGATAATATATTATGATCAAATTGGGTTTATCCCAGGTATGTAAGGTTGGCTCAACATTCTTTTTTAAAAATCAATGACTCAATCAATTAATAACCTGAAAATGAAAAACCATGTGATCATACCAATAGACACAGAAAAATGATTTAATAAAATTATTTTTAAAAAGCTCAGCAAACTAACAGAAGGAAATTTCCTCAGCTTGATGAAAGGTATCTACTAAATACTCTCAGACAACTTAATTTTGAATGACTAAGAGTTTCTGTAAAATTGGTTTCATTTCTTCCTTAAATGTTAGGTAAATTTCAACAGCAAAACCAAGTAAGCATGGAGGGTTTTTGTGTGTGTAGAAAGATTTTTAATAAATTATTTCAAAAAATTTAATAGATATAGGAATATGGCAAAAATATTTACTCTCACTTCTTCTAGCTAACATTTTACTGGAGGTCCAAAACAGTGAAAAAGATATAAATGATATGCAGATTGGAAAGAAAGAAAGCTATCTTTATTTGCAGACAACATAATTATGTGTGTAAAAAATCCCAAAGAATCCACAAAAAAGCCAGTAAGACTAACAACTGAGTTTAACAAGGTCATAAGATGCAAGGTCAACATTTAAAAATCAATTTTATTTTTATGTACTAGCAAAAACAAATGAAAATTGAAATTAAAGCATGATACAATTTATGGTAACATCAAAGAGCATGAAATATTTAGAGATATATCAAACAAAATACATGCAAAATTTGTATGCTGCAAATTACAAAACATTTCTGAGAAAAATTAAACACAATCTCAAATAAAGGCAGAGCTGTACCATGTTCATGGATCAGAAGATTTATTATTATTACAATATCAGTTCCTTTTAATTTGACCTATAGATTCAATGTAATCCCAATCAGAATCCCAGGAGGCTATTTTTTATACAAAATGACAATCTGATTCTAAATTGTATAAGTAGTAAAGGATCTAGAATTACTGAAACAATTTTAGAATAAAGAACCAAATTGGAGGACTCACATTACCTAATTTCAAGACTTACTATTAAGCTATAGTAATTAAAATAATTTCTTCTGGGCATAAAGATAAACATGAAAAAAAGAACAGAAATAGACATATATCTATGGAAAATTAATTTTTGACAAAGATGCCAAAGTAATTTGTAAGGAAAGAATAGCCTTTTCAGTCAATGGTGCAGAAACGATTGGACCTCCATATGCAAAATCATTGAATTTCTACTCTTATTTTATCATTTACAAAAAAATTAATTTTGAGTGGATCAGAGACATAAATATCAGAGTTATAAAAATAAAAATTTTAGAAGAAAATGTAAGACATTTTTGTGATGCTGAGTTACACAAGGATTTCTTAGATATGACACAAAAAACAAAAATTATAAAAAAATTGATAAATTTTTTATAATCAAAATTAAAAGCTTCGGGCTTACCTGGTGGTGCAGTGGTTAAGAATCCACCTGCCAATGCAAGGGACATGGGTTCGAGCCCTGGTCCGGGGAGATCCCACATGCCACAGAGCAACAAAGCCCGTGTGCCACAACTACTGAGCCTGAACTCTAGAACCCCGAGCCACAACTACTGAGCGCATGCATCTAGAGCCTGTGCTCCGGAACAAGGGAAGCCACTGAAATGAGAAGCCCATGCACCACAACGAAGAGTAATCCCTGCTCACTGCAACTAGAGAAAGCCCGCGTACAGCAATGAAGACCCAACGCAGCCAAAAATAAATAAATAAAATAAATAAATGTATAAAAAGAAAAAATTAAAAGTTTTTCTCTTTGAAAGAGAATGCTAATAAAAATGCAAGCCATCGACTGGAAGGAATATTTGCAAAGACCTGCAAATGTAAATGTTTGTGTAGGCTTTCTTCATAATTGCCCCAAACAGGAAACAATCCAAATGTCCATTTACTGGTTAATGGATAAACAAATTTTGGTACATCTGCACACTTAAACCCTACTCAGCAATGTAAAGGAACAAGCTAATGATACGTGCAGCAAAACAGATAAATCTCAAAAGCATTGTGCAAAGAGAAACACTGTACACATAAGGTTGTAGGACTGTAGGAATCCATTTATATGACATTCTGGAAAAGGCAAAAATATAGGGACAAATATCAGAACAGTGGTCACTAAGGCTGAGGATGGGGAAAAGGGGTTGAATGTGAAGGGACACAAAAGACCTTTTGAAGTAATGGATATGTTATGTATTTTAGATTGTGATGGTGGCTACGTGACTATTTACATTTGTCAAAACTCATGGAAATGTGTACTTTAAAGGGTGAATTTTACAGTATGTAAATTATATTTCAGTATACCTGAGCAAAGGAAAAATAAAGAGAATGGTAAGAGAGGAATTGTAGACATCAGAAAAAGAGACAAGTCTCTCAAGGAGTTTTGCTGAAAATGAGAGCATGAAATGGGACATTTGCTGGCAGGGGAAGTAAAGTCACAGTGAAGTGAAGCTTTTAAATTTTATCTTACAACATTTTTTTTTTTTTTTTTTTTGCGGTACGCGAGCCTCTCACTGTTGTGGCCTCTCCCGTTGCGGAGCACAGGCTCCGGACGCGCAGGCTCAGCGGCCATGGCTCACGGGCCTAGCCGTTCCGCGGCATGTGGGATCTTCCCGGACCGGGGCACGAACCCGTGTCCCCTGCATCGGCAGGCGGACTCTCAACCACTGCGCCACCAGGGAAGCCCTTTGCAACTATTTTTGGATGATGGAAGCAAGAGCAGTGAGTTTGTTCATTGATGAGAATAGTCCAATAATGAGGGAAAGGAATTAATGGAACAGTGTCCCTGAATTTGTGCACACAGTTGGAGGTACTGGCTTCAGAATGGAGCATGGATGATATTCTTTATAACAGGAGGGAGGGCACAATATACGGGTCTAGATGCCAGCAGCTGGCAGATGCTGTGGTGGGCATCCGGACGTTTTCTTCTGATTGCTTTTGTGTTCTCCATGAAGTAGAAAGCAAGGTCATCAGCTGAGAGATTTTTCACTCTTAATGACTACTAGCTCACCTGAACCCAGCTACTTCTTCTCATCTTGACTAGGCCACAAGCAGGAATGGACCATGTCTTGCATTTGACTGTATCACCAAATGACACTCCAAGTGCAGCCAACAGACCAGGTAATTGGACCACACAATGCCAAGCAATTCCACTTTTCTGTTGTTCAGTTTTTTAACTGAACTGACCAGAAACTTTGGGGCCAGATATTGCCAGCTGGAGTTTATCTCCAGCTTCAATTTTGTATCTCTTGTCTTTCTTTCTTCCCTGTTCTTTATTTGGGTATCATTTGTTCAACTAAATGAGGCATGGGGCTTCCCTGGTGGCGCAGTGGTTAAGAGTCCGCCTGCCGATGCAGGGGACGCGGGTTCGTGCCCCGGTCCGGGAAGATCCCACATGCCGCGGAGCAGCTGGGCCCGTGAGCCATGGCCGCTAGGCCTGCGCGTCCGGAGCCTGTGCTCCGCAACGGGAGAGGCCACAACAGTGAGAGGCCCGCGTACTGCAAAAAAAAAAAAAAAACAAAAATGAGGCATGGATTATCAACAGAAGTTCAGCCCATGGCTTTTGAACCTACCTATCCTGCATCCTGTCTCTCTAGACGGCATTTATTACACTAATGCCTTTCTCAGTACCTCAACATCTAAATTAAACTTGATTTCCCTCTCCCCTAAAAACCTGTTTTTTCTCTTTATCCAGTATCCCCACCTCAGTAAGTGCCACAATCATTGGAATTTTCTGTTTCCTCCCTTTATCTCCACCCCTTGTTGCTTCCATCTTCAGGCTATCGGGAAGTCCTCTTTGTCCTTTCTTCAAGACATCTCAGGGGACTGACTCCTTCTCATCTCTATTTCCCATTACCTTAATCAAGACCATGACCACCATCTTTTACTTGGATTACTGCAATGACTTCCGTAATTATCTCTCTGCTTAAGCTCCCTGCATGCATGGAATCTATTATTCATCATAGCATACAAAATTCTATCTGACCTGAATCTTGCCTATTTCTCAAACCTCATGTCATACACTCTCCCCTTGCTTACTCTTGTCTGGCTGCACTGATCTTTCATTTCTTTGAACATCACACACACTTTCTGCTCTTTCTGGCTCCGAGTATTTTCTCTGGCCCTTTGTGTGGAATGCTCCTCCATCTGCTCCTTAAATGGCTGGCTCTTTCTCATCTTTTAAGATCCCTGCATAGTTGCCACCTCCACAGAAACGTCTTCCCTGGCTACTTTATTTAAATGGCATTCCCTAACCCAATTCTCATTGTGTTTATAATAGTCTAATCTCTTGTGTTTTGCTCCTGTTCCTACAATTTTTTTAGTTTATTTCTCCACTAGACTGAATATACAAATGGACAATAGCCACACCATCATAAAAATAGAACTTTGACTCACAGGCTGCAGCAACCTGCCCAGTAAACCAGCCCCCTTATCTACAATAAACAACCCAGGAAACCAGCCTGCTTTAAGTCAGACTTGCAGGAAGCCAGATTGCTACTTCCAATGACAATCCAGGGAGCTAAACAATATTTCTGTGACAATGGGCCCCAAATGCTGATTGATTAATAACTGACAGCTTCTCTAATTTTTTTTTTTTTTTTTTTTTGGCTGTATTGGGTCTTCGTTGCTGCATGCAGGCTTTCTCTAGTTGTGGCGAGCGGGGGCTACTCTTCGTTGCAGAGTGCGGGCTTCTTATTGTGGTGGCTTCTCTTGTTGCGGAGCACAGGCGCTAGGAGCGTGGGCTTCAGTAGCTGCAACACGCGGGCTCAGTAGCTGTGGCTCGCAGGCTCTAGAGTGCAGGCTCATTAGCGTGGCGCACAGCCTTAGCTGCTCTGCGACATGTGGGATCTTCCAGGACCAGGGCTTGAACCTGTGTCTCCTGCATTGGCAGGCAGATTCTTAACCACTGTGCCACCAGAGAAGCCCCAGCTTCTCTAATTTTTAAGTCCCTTCTAACATAGGACTAATCAAAGGAAGCCAAATATGCACCCCTACCCAATTATATAGGATGCCCTGCTTCTGGTTTGTGTGCCTATAGCTTCCCCATGCTAACAGCCTCCAATCAGGCCATACATGAAGTCTTCCTTTCTTTCCGCTCTAAAGCTTTCCCACTTCCCTACCAGCCTTTGAGTTTCTGCCAAAATGCAGTTGACTCCCTTGCTCTAGCAAGCTCAGGATAAATAGCCTTTACTTTTTTCATTTGATCTTTGTTTATTTCCATAAGACTATAAAGAGGAATGGACCATGCCTTGCTTACAATTGTATCACCAAGGCAACAAATAAGTGAATGAATGAATGGAAAACTAAAATCATTAGTTGGGTAGTCAATCGTTCCCCATTCTGGCTTCAAACTTATTCCTTGCTATAGCCACTCTTACATCATCCGAGCTCATTTTCTCAACCAAATCACATACTTTCTTTTCTATAATACAACTGAAGTTTCTTCTTCTCCATGAAACCTTATTTTGATTACCTGAGCCCTTACTTACGCTCCTTCCTCTGAATCCATACCGCACACACCACCCCATTTGGTTTTTAATTTCTTTCAGTTCATAAGGGGTCTACTCTTCTGGGATTGATAGCTGAATATTTTGGTACCATTCATGATGTCTAGCACAAACTATGATACAAAAAATAATGATAATAACAACAGACTCTTGTAACAATGCTGAGGAAGATAGACTGCTACTATTCTCATTTTACATATGAGGAAACTGAGGCACAGAGAGACCAATTCTCTTGCCTAAAGTAATAAATTAGTAAAAAGTAGAGCTGAGGTTTGAATTCAGTTCTGCCCAACTTATATTGTATATATGTCAAGCTACAGACTATATGAACTACTTTTCATATACTGTGCACATATTAGGTCCTCAATAAATGTTTCTGACATTAATGGAATAACCAAGTTCAAAAGTTTCATAAACAAAATGGAAAAACGAACAGAACTCTTCAGGATGGTTCCAAAAAGTTCAATGGAGCAAGGGACATGGTGACTAGGTGAGATCAAGTACTGACTCCAAATTCTGAATTCGAACTCTAAGCCTCCTGCTGTGATTCTAAGGCAAGTCCTTTCTGCTCCAGGTTTCTTCACCCATCTCATGCTGTGTTGGTACTTCCACCTGCCTTGAGGCTGTTTCCCAAGGCGGAATCAAACAGTGGCTGTAGGATATCTGGTGATAGCATTAACAGTTCTCTCCTTGGTGAGCATATTGAAATCAATTCAACGATCCTTTCTGAAGAATAGAGCTGGGTGCTAAGGAGAATGCCATCACCAGGCAGGCTCTGTGCATGCCCTTTAACAGTTTGTGATAAGGAAACATGGAATTCAATTCAATGAAGACACAGAAAGGAAACACGGAATTCAATTCAATGAAGACACAGACCTTCCCCCACCTGCTGCATCAAAGTTGGAATTAATCACTATTTCATGTGATATAGATTCCTATATAATTTTGAATGTACATTGAGTAAAAGGATTGGAAAGATCTTTTTGGCTGGCTAAACATGAGGTGTTCTAATACTATTGTACCTGCAAAGTTATGAAGAATTTATTTCAGAGAAGATTTGAAAGCATTTGCAAAGTCGTGTTGTATTAAACAGATATAAATGTAGTCTTTGTTTAGGAACGTTTCTTTGAAGCGGTCTGGGTAACATCATACCTGTCCTGGAAGCATGGAAAATTGTGATATGTGGTAACTATAATCAATGGAATCTGTGAGATTACCAAAGCACCTGGTACAAGGAAATTCTCCAGGGACAGCCAGCTCCGGACAATGCCCCTCACTCTCTCAGCCTTAATGTGTCAGCAGCAAGCCTTGCTTTATATGACATTCTGAAGGAAATGGATGGATGTGTCATCATTGAATCACTGAGAACTATAGCCCCAGCATGATCTCAACTATGAAAATACAGGTAAATATATAACATACATAACCTATACAGGTATTTGCATGCATTCACACCAAATTGTTAAGGAAAAAAACCCCAGAATTCTGCCACATGTAATTCATATATATATATATATATATATATATAAAGAATATATTCTTTTTCAGATTCTTTTCCATTATAGGCCATTATAATATATTGAATATAGCTCCCTGTTCTATACGGTAAATCCTTATTGTTTATCTATTGTATATATAGTGGTGGGTATCTACTAATCCCATACTGGGTACATGTAGCTTTAGTTTTCCTTATTCAGACTTTTCTGTATTTTTTGAATTTTCTATAATGAGCACGAATTACTTTTAACATTAGAAAAGAAATTGTTTACTATATTTAAATGTATTGTCACAGAAAGGGCAATTTCCTTCTAGGAGTAGCTTCTGAGAAATAGTCTCTTACTCATAAAGTTTTTAAAACTGGTAGATTAAATATACTGGGTGTGTAAGAGACACCTAATATATTTGTTTCATTTAATACCTGACCAACAGCTCCTAGTTTAAGGCATATTGAAAAGCTGACAGTAATTATTTATTAAAAAGGAGTAGCAAGTTATCACTTGTGATTGGAAAATGTTGTCACAGAGTTTTGCAGTGCAGAACAATCCCTCCTATGTGTCTATTGCTTTCTCTGTACCCGTGTACGGTTGACAGTCTCACTCTCTGTCTCTGTCTCTCTTTCTGTCTCTGTCCCTGTTTCTCCCTCTCTCTCTCTGTCTCTCTTGCAGCTGTGCAGTTGGAGGTAAGGAGGAGCCACGAAGGACCTGAAACTCCTCTGCACACATTTCAGTAACAGCCCATGTGGGAGAGCAGATACAGGGCTGATTGCTTAAATAAAAGTACCCTACCCAGAAGCTGTTAGAAACTGTCAGATCTTGAGGGGATATCATTGAGAAGGGCTTTTGATACTAAGCTGGCCTAAGTCCCAAAGCTTTATCTCATTGTTATTACATACCAAAAGATGTGTTAGCAAAAAGAATTTTAATCAATGTCTGGTATAAGGTCAGGATTAGCCTAAGTGACAGTTACTGATGGTAAAAGGCAGCAAGAAAAACACCAATTATAATTGAAATAGTCATTGAAACTTAGATTTTTAAAATAAACTTAGAAACTATCCAGCCCAAAAATTTTATTTACAGATGAATAAAGGTCAAAGAAAGCCCAAACAAGTTATATTTTAGCTGAAGTTACACAACTGATTTTTGCAGAGCTGGCTCTGTACTGAGATTTTGAATATTCTGATCTTTTAGCCATTTAGCACTGCCTCCTATCCTCAAGTTAATATTTCTTATAAAAAGGTTGGCATCACAAGGATAATTTTTAATGATTTTTCTGTTGACATTTATTTAGAGCCAATAATTGCTGTTTTAATTTTAAAAATATATAATCTGTGGGGGAAAAAACACAATGGAAAATAAATGGTTATAATCTGAATTTCACTTAATGAATATTCCCTGTATTGTTTAGATCCTAAGATCCCCCCCAAGGACCAAGGTACTCAGTGTCATCTAAGAGCAGAACAATCAATTTATCAAGTTCTGCTTCTATTGATTCATGAATAACCCACTTGAAATTCAAATTTACACACTGTTAACCTCATCTTCACAAACACGTTTGACACTGGAGTTTAGAGTTTGGGAAAAAGAGTGACTGTTTTATTTGGCAGATTAAGAGAGTTGCAGAGAAGAGATTTGTTGTTTTCTTTGGCGGAAATTAAGAGAGTCCTTTTCCAGAGTTCAATGGCAATGAATGGAATTATTTCCTAAGCTTTAGGTCCTCATCTGAGGGAAATTCTGAGTTCT
Source organism: Monodon monoceros (assembly GCF_005190385.1). Classification (NCBI taxonomy): domain Eukaryota; kingdom Metazoa; phylum Chordata; class Mammalia; order Artiodactyla; family Monodontidae; genus Monodon; species Monodon monoceros. The sequence continues at coordinate 83,812,907 of NW_021703784.1, read as the reverse complement.
CAAAGTTTTACTTTGCTGAGCTTAATACTGATATAACTGTCCATTGGGCAAACTGGGGAAAGAAATGGAGCAGCAGTTTTTGTGTGTGTGTGTGTGTGTGTGTGTGTGTGTGTGTGTGTGTGTGTGT